>NC_056626.2:178916647-179204147 GCF_002870075.4 Lactuca sativa | reverse complement strand
ACCGAATGAAATGAAATACTGCTCTTTTCCTCTCTTACGTCTCTTCTTCATCTTCCATCTCTTGCTACAATCAAGGTATTTTTCATGCCATGTGAGGGTTCGGATGACATATAATAGTCAATTACTATTGTTGTATCCTAGGAAACAAATGCCCATACAAGGCGAATTTGTCTTAAGGAAACTTTGTTTAACACATGCCTCATCCAAGTTTCTTTTGTTTGTTCTTTTGTGCAATTTGGGTAATACTCTCCTAACAGTCTTAAAAGAAATTTGTTTTGTACAAAACGAACAAATGAAAGAAAAAAACACAGTTGTCTTATATTAAAGTTATCAAAGAAAAACGATAATTTTTTTTCTTTCCTTTCTTCACAGTTTAGAATTTGTTTTTTCAGAAATAGTTTTCTAAAATTGCTTCTAATTTCTGTTTTGTTTCAGTTTCCAGTAATAATATTCATGTCTTACTTCTATTTTTAGAAATTCTTTTTCTAAAACAGATTTCAAAACCAAGTGTTTAACAAATTTTTAGAATCTATTTATTTGGAAAGGACACTCATTAAATAGCTTTACTAGTTGTGATTGAGTACTAATCTTTAACTGTTTTATGTTGTTTAAATAAAATTGTTGGTGTATATGTGTAGTATAACTGGTGAAAGCTCCCAACAACCAAAGCCTAATGATACTCCTAATTCGCAAGGAACTCCAATCTTGACCATGGTGGTTAATCACATGGAGAAACCAGAAACGTTTTCTAGGCTACATTTTAAAATGCGGCAACAAAAGATGCTTTTCTACCTCAGCACATTGAATCTTGCTAGATTCTTAACTGAAGAGGATCCGAAAATGCTTGAAGGTGAAGCAGATGTTCAAGTTTTAAGTGCTATTGAAGCTTGGAAATATTCTGATTTCTTGTATAGGAACTATGTTCTTAATGGTTTTATTGATTCATTCTACAATATCTATTGTGTAAGAAAAACGACCAAAGATCTATAGGAATCATTGGACAAAAGTACAAAATAGAAGATCCCAGGACTAAGAAGTTTGTGGTTGCCCGGTTTCTTGACTATAAAACGGTAGATGGGAAACTGTTATGTCCCAAGTCCAAGAACTACTAGTCCTCCTACATAACATGAATGTTGAGGGTATGGGATTTAATGAGACTTTTTATATTTGCTTCCATGATTAAGAAGCTACCCCCTAGTTGGGTTAATTTCAAGAATTAATTGAAACATAAAAAAGGACATGTCAATTAAGGACCTAATTTTTCACCTTCGAATCGAAAAGGGCAATAAGGGGGCACAAAAGAGTATATGCAACCCTACATCTGGAAACGCTAATGTGGTGGAGCATGGTCAAAGTTCTAGGAACAACAAGTCTGGAAAAGGGTACATTCCAAAAGAAAGGAAAGGGTGGAAACTTGGGAGTGAAAGTTGGAATTTTCAAGAAGAAGTTTCAAAGAAACTACAATAATTATGACAGACCATGTCATTCGGCTACTAACTGCAAGCTTCCAAAGAGGGAAAAGGAAGCAAGCATTATGGAGAAGATAACCAAAGATGTGTCTGGCATCAATCTTGACACGGTTATTTATGAAGTTAATATTGTGGAGTCAAATCTAAGGGAATGATGGGTTGATACGGGAGCTACCCATCATGCTTGCTGGAATAAAGAATGGTTCATAAACTCCAACGTTTTGGGTAATGATGGTTCAAATAGAGAATGGTTCATAAACTCATAGAAGGGCAATTCATATCAAATAATACAAATAATTATCTTATTATCTTAAAATTTGACAATTGTCCTTTAATTGGATGAGGATCATCATTACCAAATAAGAAAATACGATTTTTATGATTACAAAACAGTTTGTGGTAATGATCATAATCCAATTCTAGCCAAAAACTCAAAATTCTAAAACCAGAAGCCTTTACTCGATGAGTACATGAACTGGACTCGTCGAGTTGCCCTCTTAGTGAGTGAACTCGTCGAGTCAGCCATTGGACTCAGCGAGTTCATCAGTTAGGGGCCAGAAAATCGATTTTTTCAACTTTGAAAAATAACCAAGGATCAAATATAATAGAAAACAATCATAGGATCTGATACCACTATTGGGTTTAAAGCACTATAACACTCCTATGGTGCACATGAAACCCTAGATGCTTTGGATCTATGTTTCCCTAATTATACATGTAATTTAACTTTTCCAAAGCATACATCCTAACTAGCATACAATAGAGGATATACAACATAAAACCCAAGTTAGATGAATACCTCTTGATGTAGTTTGTAGTTCTTGGCCTTAGAAAGCTTTAGCACCTCAAGTGTGATGTTGTTAATGTGTCACAAACACCAAATGAAAGAGGAGGCTTGAGAGAATAGGCTAGTTAGCTCAAAATCGATTATCACTCTCCTAGAATGAATGGGAAACTGATTTTAGCTCTAGGGGTTTGTTGGGTTTTGAGCATTCTAACACTCCTATGGTGTACATGAAACACTAGAAACCTTGGATCTATGTCTTACTATGATACATGAAAAATTGATTTTCCAAGGTTCTTAACCTATCTAGCATACCAAGGGGAACTTTTAAACATAAATGCTAGAAGAAGAACATACCTTTTGTAGTTTGGATTCCTTGAGAACCATGTGAGCCTAGCACCTCAACTGTGATGCCTCAAATGTCTCACACAACATTACAACTCTTGGAATAGACTTGATAGAAGTTCACTTACACCTCAAAATCGGCTAGCCCTCTATCTTGTACAAGTAGTGCCGATTTTGCTAGACTAGGGGTCTTTATATAGTTGTGGCACAAGTAGGGTTACACCATGTAAACCCTAATTGTCATGGCTTTTCATATTCCATGATCCATGGATTTGTAACCTCCATGGATTATCCATGGAGCACTTTATGGGTTTTAGCCCAACCCATACAAACCATGGAGCACTTAATTAATTCCAAATTAATTTTTAAGTGTCCTTTCTCTCATTTAGTCTATCCAAGTGTTGCAATGCCACGCAACCCAAATGGACCATGCCAACCGAGTCAAGTACATCCCAGAAACAGTTATGAACTTAGACACCTAATCCAACAGTCTCCCATTTGGATAAGTCTAATAACTATATCTGCAAGAATAACTTCAGGAACCGATCAGCAATCATAGCTCTTTCAAGGTCTCATGGAACTGAGATGATGATGATTCGCCATTTAAGATAAGTGATCATACAATCCTATGTTCTAGATATCAGCCGGAGAAATACATGGAACAATGTCTTACGTATTGTCTAGCAGTTTGTTTCTCGATTTCCAATTTGTTTGACATAGAACTTATTTGAACTCATCAACTTAGTTCTGACCGGGCCCGATACATGGGTCAACACAAAATCATCGAGGGGCCCAGATATCGCTTCTAATCCAAGAAGGAACAGATAAACTTCGACTCATATGCTTGTTCTACTACTTGTTGAAACATACACAAAGGCACGTTTTATAACATCGAGTTACCAATGCGTTTACGTACAATCAATGTATAACCAACTCATAGGCAACAAGTCATATCTCTAGGTTTGAAGACTTATATGATATTACCATCTCACGATCACTCGAGATAAATTCCATGAAGTGATACCAGTGAGTGTGGGTTGAATCCAATACTCAGAACTTATGAGCACTCATGAATGTTGCAACAATCCTTGTTATGTCCCATACCTTGGAATCTACAATGTAGCTTCATGACAGTCTTGATTCATATCTACTTCCAACATATGACCGACTGTGGATGGTTTGAATAACTTAGTCATTCAGGAAGAGCGACTTAGGGCCCGTTCGTTTACATCTTAATTGAAAAATTAAGAGGTAACCTCTTAAAAATTCAGATTTGGCATGTTTGGTAACCTCTTATTTTCTACCTCTGAATTTATTAAATAGCTCTTAAAATTTCAGACTTGAAGGCACGTTTGAAAAAAAATAAGGACACAAATGCCCTAGCCCTAATTGTATCGCCTTTTCTATTCTTCTCAACACCTCACCTCTTCAGAGTTCCCTCTCATTGACGCACAACAGCTAGCGACATCGCCTCCAGCCGTCTTCTGTCCCCGCCATAGCAATCACCGACGTCTTCTTCTCCGGCGACAGCTCCGACACAGCACCACAACACTCCGACTCCACCTTGACAGCAACGATTTCTGCAATTCCACCTCTTGACAGCAACGATTTTTGCAGGTAAACCCCTCCGTTACTTTCTTCTAAAATCCATGTTGAAATCATTACAAGTTCTCATCAGTTTTCTTCTGAAACAACTTATGAAATCAGTTTTTATACAAAGCTTATTGTGAAATCGGGAATCAATTTTTGCTGAAATTAAATGTAATTTTTTTCCTGAAATCAAACTTGGTGAAATCTAAAATCAAAATCTTGATATGGTGAAATTATGAATATGGTGTTATAATGTTATGAATGATGATGTTAAATGTGCAGAATTTTTCCATGAAATCTGGTTCTAGCTATGAAATCTTATGTTAAATGAAATATATTGTAAAATGTTGCTGAATTGTGCACTTTTTGTTGAAATTGTTGCTGAATTGCATTTTTTTTGTTGAAATTGTTGCTGAATTATGCATTTTTTTTGTTGAATTTGTTTCTGAAAATGTGTCTTTGTGTTGCTTAAATTGTGGCTGAAAATATGCATTTGCAATGCTTAAATTGTTGCTTATACATGTATTTGTTTGTTGAATTGATGAAAGAAATGGGAGAAAAGAAGGATAGGATTAATTGGAAGGCTGAAGGTGAAGAGAAAATGTTTCTAGAAGCTTGTTTACATGAAGTTACAATCAATGGACGGGAAGGGAGCAGTTTGAAAACACAAATCAATTAGGGTCAAATTAAATTTGTAGGATTTTATTTGGGTTTTAGTATGATTTAGTGGATTAAAAAATATTTTATGTTTGATTTGGATGTGTGTTTAAGTTAATTTCTAAAAAACACTTGAATTCAATAAAAAATAAAACAGAAGGGTAAAATGGTCATTTTATTAATTCAGCACAACAATTCAGATGTCCCAACCAAACAGCATGTTAAACATTTAGCTCTTAAAATTTCAGACCCTCTTAGAAATTCAGATCTCTTAAAAATTCAGATCTTAAAAATTCAGATCCTACCAAACAGCCCTTAGTTATTCTGGAAGTCAAAACATGCAAAGTGAAACACAAGAATAATCGAATCCAATATGGTCTCAGAACTTATGAATATAAATAAAACATCTTTTATTTATCACCATATCGGTTACCCATCATTCATTGCATACTGTTTCAAACTATCAACTTTATACTTGAATTAAAAACAATAATTGTCCCATGCTCCAAGCATGTACACTATGTTTTTCTAAACACTAGTCATGCCATACACCAAGTATGCACACTATGTTTTTCTATTATCTTTACTATGTGAAATAGATCGATTGAACATAATTCCAGTGATAGTCATTTCACAATCCCAAATCCTTACCGCAAATGCAAGAATTCCAAATTCCTGCCATTTACCTAAATCTGTTAGATTTTAAACTTATATGCATTGGTCCTCTTGTAATGATTATGCACAAAGTCAAAAAGACTTGTCAACAGACATTGCAGAGTATTCCAATGGAGATCAACTCCATGGAAACGAACATTCTTCTTGCATTAAGTTTCCTAATCTTCCACGGATTTAATGAATAACTTCCACCATGGGAACATTTCCATATTCTCCTTTTGACTATTACTCCTAAACAAGATTTGACTCTTTTCAGAATATGTCAATATGGTCCTTCCAAAACTAACACTATACTTTAAACTGTCCCTGAGCAACAAACTTTGGTAAACCTTAGATTGCCCTCGAAAAATAAAATTAGTCATATCTAGTTCTAGTACTTTTTCCCTCTTAATGCTCTGGGCATTTGGAAAAATTTAGAACAAATGAATATTATAGCACATGCAATCGATCCTATATCCGAAGCATATGGGACATGATTCATAAAGACATGATACTAGACCAGTCTTTTGCTATAATATTTCTATTTGTATTTGCCAAGTTCTCATAATTCAGATTATGAAAAGGGATGTCGTAATCATAACCGGATTTTAGAACGCAAATAACGGACCCATATATAGAATTTCCTTATGTTGAGCCATTCCAACATAAAATCCATATATATATATATATATATATATATATATATATATATATATATATATATATATATATATATATATATATATATATATATCCTTGACTAAAGATGATTAACACCTCAATCTAAGCTTTTAGAATTGAAATGAAGTATAATTTCATCTCCCTTAATTATAGCAAAACAACTTTTTCCTAATTGAAACCTTTTGTTTTCTATAATTAACATTTCTACCATGCAACACTTATTATAATTATCATGCTCCCACTTGCATGATGATTATTAGCATAACAGTTATGCTCCCACTAGCTTTGACATGTACTCATAAATCAGCTGGACTTCTAGAAATCAATACTTTATTAACCTTCTTACAAAAGTTCATATTTCTGGTACGATATGCTTTGATAAAACTTTATCAAAATCATACACCTTTCCTTAGATAGCACACATGTGTGTCTAAACAATTGCAGAACTATGAAAAGGGATGTCGTAATCATAGTCTCAATTGTTTAGACCTTTGTCATTTCTCACAAGTCCATGTTAATGTGCCGGTTAACTACACACGCTCCACTAACATCTTTGAGAATGCAAATATCACAATTGCTATCTACATAAAATCTACTTAGTAAAAGCGTTTCCTCGCCATCATTTCCATGAATCGGAGAGAAACCTTATGACACTTAGATTTTATGGTTTATGTGTTCCTATCCATGTGAATTTTTCAAAACCATAATCACAAGACAAGGTTAGTGACAAATTCAAACTCTTATGGATTAAACTTGTGTAGTCTTAACTTCTTGCCACCTGGCAGCACAAGGGCCTGCCATTGCTTCCAAGTTGTTATGCAACCAATTGAGAACTCTCAGAACTCATATGCAAAGGCGACTTTTACTGGAATGGGCACAGAAATAGGAATATGTCAACACAATAGGTTATAAACCTCAAGTCGTGTGCTAGTGATAAACTATATGTTTTTCTTCTTGATTAGATCTAGAAGCTTTTTCAAGATCTTTAAGACTCCTAATATCCTCTTGACATATAAGACTCACTTACCAAATATTCAAGATAGTGTGGATTCTTTATCAAGACAAACACTTCACATAATTGGGCTTAGTTGGTTTTGTTTTATCCAAAACATCACAACTTACCAATTTCAAATGTACAAGAGTAGGACACATTTTACTCTTACATTTGACAAGTGTTATAAACCTTTCTTTCAGATATGTCACTCAATTTGCAATCTTGGAGTATGACTCTAAGAATTGTTTTGGAACGAAGTATGACTCATCTTCTTGATTTAACCATTTCAAAAATTCATGATTCATCTTCTTAGCCATAAGAATGCACTAATATGTCCTTAGAGGACCAATTGTGATATGGTGTCTTAATCATTAAGATGATCACAAAACATGATGCTAAAGTACTCTCCCATGTTTTCAGATTTGAGAAACGTTTATCCTTCTGCCTAATTTGATTCTTCTCATTCGTCCTGCAATACATCGAAAATTTTCCAATGTTTCAGAATTATACTTAAACTGGTAAGTATAACCATATTTACTCAACTTTAGTAAATCATGACGAATAGTCTTATCGATCTTCTGTGGTGGACCTTAACAAGTGCATAAGAATGTGTACTAGATCCCTTAGTCCTTCACTTGACTCACATATACATGTAAACAAGGAATTGGTCTTAATTTTCCAAAGATGAAAATTCTCATTCATCATACTATATAACTTGCATGATTCCAAGATCCGGTCCAATTGAAACTTGGTTGATGAGAATATTCTTTATTTGGTAAATTTAGACACCACCACAAATGAAAGAATCAAATTAACATTTCCATTATTGCTAGAACCATACGAACATCAATTTTTCATAAAATGCCATTGAAAGGAGATATAATAAAATAAAACAAAATTTTATTTATTTATAAATGCGGAAAAAACTTTTTTCTTACAATGCAACTTTAAATGAAAACTATGCTATCACGTATCTTCTAGCAATCTATCATAACTCCTAAGTAGTGGCTAAAGAATCCGATCTTAGAACCATGCGATTGAAATTCATCTTCACGATCAGATTCAGCATACTTTTTCTTTATGTTACCTTCCCTTTGCTTGATCCTGCCAAACACCAAAATGTAACCGAGTCACATTTTGTATTAAGAATCATCAATAAGGAACTTAACAGAGTTAGAGAGTGGACTTACCTGAAGCAGAATTAAACCTTTTTGATTTTTCCTTTTCTCTTAGATCTTTCAGTTAGTTAGGGCAATTTCACAACCAATGCCCTTTCTCTTGACAATGAAAACATATAGACTCTTTGGGAATGGTACACAGGACCTAATGCACCGTGACCCTTCATATTTCTTAGGCTCCATGGGTTAAGCCTCCATGGACTATCATATTGGTTTAGCCCATCCTAATCAACCATGGATCATTGGCCCACACTATAAAAATCATTGATTTACTTAATCAGTCTCCTTTGATCACTAAATTAATTCCAAATTAATTCTTGATCAACACTAATTAAATGATATGATTTCTCAATTAATATATTTTACTTATAATATATTAATAAATCACAAATAACCATATTTTCAAAAGTCCATCCTATCAAATTGCATTGGTGAAGGCAACCCAAAAGGACCATGCTACTATCGGGTTAAGTACACCCAAGTTATAGTTATGGGCTTAGACACCTAATCCAACAAAAACACATATGAGTTATGGTCGATTATCAAACCACCCTACAAATACCTTCGAGTTTGGGGGTGTCTTAGAAAGATCTTGGTACTTGCACCTCATGCGGTTAAGATTGGACCCAAGACTGTTGATTGCATATTTATTGGGTATGCACAAAACAGTAGTGCTTATCGGTTTCTTGTGCATGAATCTAAAATACCAAAAATTCACAAAGGCACAATAATGGAGTCAAGAAACTTATCATTCATTAAGCATGTGTTCCCATGTCTTCCTAAGGCCGAGACAAGTGCTCCAAAATAGTTGATAAAAATGAATCCTCTCATGAAGAAATAGAGGAAGCAACATGGCCCCGTAGAAATAAAAGGGAATGAGTTGAGAAGTCATTTGGAGATGATTTCTACACTTACATGGTTAAAAGAGAGCCTCAAAACTTTCAAATATGCAGTTACCTCTTCTGAATGACCTTAATAGAAAGTGGAAATTAAAGGAGAAATGGATTCCATCTTAAAAAACCACACATGGGAGCTAGTGGATTTACCTCAATGTTACAAACCACTAGGCTTTAAATGGATTTTCAAGAAGAAAATGAAAGCAGATGGATCCACTGAGAAGTACAAGGCAAGGCTAGTAATAAAGGGTTATAGATAGAAAAGTGGCCTTTAAGTATTACTTTGATACATACTCCAATGTCACACGTATTACATCCATTAAGGTTGTACTTGTAATCTCTTCTATAAGAAATATTGAATTACATCAAATGGATGTTAAAAAAAATTTCTAAACGGGGGTTTAGGAGAAGTAATCTACATGGAACAACCAAAAGGGTATGTTTCCCCATGACAAGAATCAAAGGTATGCAAACTAGTGAAGTTTTTATATGGTGTGAAACAAGCCCCAAAACAATGGCATCAAAAGTTTTACCATGTGTAACGCCTGTAGATTCGGACTAGTCAATTTATAGATAATAGGGGTAGAAAACGACTTTTTGACAAAAGATTATTTAGAAAAAACAATCTTAACCAAGTTTTATAATATGTCTCAAGGGTTCCGTACATATAAAGAACGCCGAAATCCGAGTTATAACAAAGAGGTTATGGCCCGTCGAAGTTTTACGGAAAAACCAGCACGACACCGGGAGACGTAAATAGTGAATTTTTGATAAAGGACTTTTAGCCTTATTAATGCAAATAAAAGTTGTAGTATATGTTAAATCGAGAACATACAAAAAAAGAACGCCCAAATCTGACTTCGTATGAGGAAGTTATGAATCTTCTAAGATTTGGCATAGTAGTGCACGACCCGAAACTCGAATTTTAGTTCGAGCGGTTTTTGGCCTACGCGACCTAAATGAGAATTGAAGATCTCATTAATAGGAACTCAACGGTAAAAAGACGGACGAAAAAAGAGTCCGTATGTAGAAATTATGTATTTTACGCGGACATTTAACAGTATAATCTCCTCGTACTGTTAAATTTAAGATCGGTCGAGAATTAGCCGATAGAGTCAAAATGAAAGTTGTAGATCTTATTTTACCTACGCGTGGATATAAAGAACGTCAAAAATGGAGGTCGTATGTGAAAGTTACGGATTTTAGAAGTCGGAAGTGTGATGTGCGAAAATGGGTGATGTGGCACAATCTTGGCCATTGCTTTCTCCCCAAGTATTGCCACTAGATGGTGACATGTGGCACCAAGTTCAGCCAATTTTCACCTTATAAATAGAACCTCTCCCACCCTCATTTTATTCACACCTTTCTCATTCTTTCTTCATTTTACTCTCTCTCTAGAACCTCTATCTAGCCCCGAAACCCCCCGAAAAGCCTAGGGAACCTCCCTAGCACGAGGTGAAAGCCCCAGAGTGCTCGACGGCTCCGAGAAGAAGAGCTTTTCGGCTCGAGAACGCTGCTCCAAGCAAAGCCCGGTTTTCTATAAAACCCGTTGTAAGTGAGTTACGCTTACGCTATTTTTAATATATTTTTTATTTAATTATAGTAACGTTATTAGGAACTTATAATAAGCACTGGGGATATTATTATGGGTTATATAAATATTGTTTAACGCTTATATAATAGTAATAATAGCTAGACTATTAATTAGTCTTGACAAATAATAGACTAAACTCTAGTGGTAATAATACTAGGTTTCGTCGAAGGAAATTATTTTTAAGAAGCGAAACGCTGTCTGAGTTCGGAATCACCGCCTTTTCAAGTGAGTGCATAGTCCCTTTCATGAACATGATTTTAATACAAGTATCGATTGAAGTATTAAATATATGTTTGTGTGCGAATTATTTGATGTTGCCTGAGATACTTGTTAAAGAACATACCTGATTATATATGTTGATTTAGGATAAAGAGTAAACCTAAATTAATTATGAGGAATATTGGGTAGTGTTTTCTTACGAGTACGAGTGAATTATACTCAGAGAATAAAACCTTAGTATATGTCATTGATCCGGGAGCATGGATTAGACATAGTCATTGTCCCTAGTTCGAGAGTATGGATTAGGCATAATCATACATCATTAATCTGAGAGTATGGATTAGTCATTCGTCCCTAGTCCGAGAGTATGGATTAGGTAAAGTCGTTCATTCCTGATCCGGGAGTATGGATTAGGTAAAACGGCTAATCTTAGGTCCGAGAGTATGGATAGTCTCGTTGTGAGGATCGAAGGGGTGGGATAAGAAGTGTTTATATATATAAGGTGAAATTGTATATTTTGTGAGTTTTAAACTATATATATGGTATAACATTGTGGGATTGAAATCCCTATGTACTCACCAGGTTTCCCAACCTGACCCACTCAGTTTATTTATATCACAGGTGTTGATATGAAGTCACATTACACTAGAGATTAAGGAGATATAAATCACTAGTGATAATGAATGTAAGTTCTGTTTATGCTTATGTTTCTGTATTGACAATGACATCCCAAATGTTTTAAAATGAATAAAAATATTTTTCTTCAGAAATGCTTTGATAACGTATTTATCACGTTTTACTGGGAACAAATTTTGCAACATTTTTATTAAAAGAGGTACTCTGATTTTTATAAAGCATAAACAAAATTGGTCTTTTCTGGCCGTGAAAATGGGGATGTCACACCATGTGATGCTGGAAATTGGATACATGATTAACAAATTTGACAAGTGTGTTTATGTTAAAAACACAAGTGAGGGTTATGTTATCTTTTGCGTTTATGTTCATGACATGCTTATTGTTGGTAGCAACAATAAAATGGTTCAATCAACAAAGAGCATGCTAAAGGCAAAATTCGACATGAAAATATGAGTTTGGAAGATCTCATCCTTGCTGTGAAAATTACAAGGAATGCAAATGGATTTACTTTAAGTCAAACCGATTATGTGGATAAAATCCTTGAGAAGTTCAACTCTGCTGATACTAATGTGGCTAGGACACCAATTGACATAAGTGACCATCTAAGTAAATGTAGAGGTGAAGGAGTTGCACAAGTCAAATATGCAAGAATTATTGGTACTCTAATGCACCTTATGAGTTATACTAGACCTAACATATCTTTTGCAATAAGTATACCAAGTAGATATACCAGTAATATGAGTGATGAATACTAGAAGAGTATTAAATGTGTATTTCAATACTTAAGGTATACTCCCAATTATGGGTTGCACTATACAAGGTATCCCGAGGTGATAGAAGGGTATAGTGATGCAAATTGGATATCTGAAATTAAATATTCCAAGTCAACCATCGCGTTCTTATTCATACTTGGAGGTGGAGATATATCATGGAAATCATCCTAAAAAACAAATATAGCTAGATCCAACATGAAATATAAGTTTATAACACGTGATAAAGGTGGAGAAGAAGTTGAATGGATATGAGAATTTCTGGAAGATATATCATGATGGCCTAAACCGGTTTCTGCTATCTGAATCCATTACGATAGTCAATCAGCAATTATACGAGCGCAAAGTGTTATGTGTAATGGTAAGTCTTGACATATCCATCGAAGACACAAAACCATTCGACAACTACTCTCAACTAGAGTTATCTCGATTGACTACACATGGTCCAAGGATAACATTACGGATCCGCTAACAAAGGGGTTAAATAGGGAGTTAGTTGCAAAGTTTTAAATATGAATAAGATTAAAACCCATGAACAAATAAGTTATTGCGAAGGAAAACTCAATCTAATTGACTAGAGATCCCAAGATCTAGGTTCAATGGGGCAACCTACTTGCATATAACATATATGGATCACTATGGGGGTCAAACCAACCCATTCCTATAAACAAATAGTGATGCATGTTAAGCTGATAGTAGTAATAATAAGTTGGTAGTCATCACGCTTTAACTTTTAATGATTTTGATATAATCACTTATGTGAGAGAAAAGTAGGGTCACTTCAAAGAGAATTAAATTGGCAAGTTCCTAAGAGCTCTAATAGAACCAGGCAAGTGTCCATGACCATAACGGACACATTAATGAGAACATAACTAGGTCAAGGAGAATCATGTGAGATATTATTGATTATTTACACAAATCTAAGAACATTTCAGTAACATCCAGTCTATTGGTCTACTAGTAAAATAAATATGTCTGTTAAGGGAAGGCATAAAGGGTAACACCTACTTATCCTATGCATAATTCAATTGTTGGATTTTACCTAAGCAGCTTGGAGATTGTGAATAATTTTCATTCATGTGGGGGATTGTTGGAAAAGTTGTTTTTCCAATTTCCAAAATGGGGTTTTCCTATTTTTGAGCATGAATTTCGAACTTTAGATGTAATCAAAATGGAAAAATGATTACATATTCATGTTCTCCTCCGTGACACCTTCATTTTGATATATAATAGATCCAAAATGAATTAAAGATAAATGATAAATTACATGTTAAAGTGAGGTGTTTGGAAGAGTATAAAAAGTGTTATATTGGGTATACTTCATTACACATCGGTGTAAGTATGAAAAAGAAATGGTTTTATAACTAGAACGTCTATCTACCTTTTTAAGTCTTATAGAACCAACGCTCTCTCTTGTGGATGCACACAGGGGTGGGGGTGCAAATGCGAGCTAGTTTGGCTTCAGGACACTAAACTTTTGTGCGAGCGTGCGTCTTACGGGTACGAATGCACCACTGGTCGACCAGAAAAGTTCATGGACCTTTTTGCAATTATTTACTTTTCTTTTAAAGAGTTATAAACCCGAAATAAAAAGACATTAATAATAGATTTTGGTTTTAATTAATTGATTAATTGTGCTATTCAATTTTGACAGATACGATTTCATATTAATCACATCAGTTACGTTTTTTGACCTCTATTATTCCGAGTATAAATAGAGGCTTCAAGATACTGATGGAGTATACCGAATGAAACGAAAGATTGCTCTTCCTCTTTTACATCTATACTTCATCTTCCATTTCTTGCAGCAATCGAGGTATTTTTTGGGCTAAGTGAGGGTTCAGGTGACCTAAAAGAGTCAATAAAGATTGTTGTATCCTCGAAAACAAATACTCATATAAGGTGAAATTGTTTTAAACAAACACCCATAGAGGGTTAGATAATTTTTGCTCTCACCACATGCATTTGAAAACCTCAAACTCTTTATATATATATATATATATATATATATATATATATATATATTATATATATATATATATATATATATATATAGAGAGAGAGAGAGAGAGAGAGAGAGAGAGTTAGGTTCATATATAACAACTATTTATTGTGTCAATGTATGACTAATTCTAGACCAATCATTCGATAAAGGGTAATTTTCTAATTTTATTAGTTAAATTAATTCTTATCTAATACTAATTTCCTAGAATTAAGGTAACCTACCGATTATTTTCTTTAATTAAAATCTCCAAAACCCACATGATGGTCAAAACCTTTCATCAAACATCACTATCATTGGCATAACACATAAAGACATAATCGATCCAACCTTGATCAAACATCAACATTGCCTAACTACCACATGAACTTGCTGAGCCGCTGCTGCTGAATTGTCAATGCACCATGAACATTGTCGTAGAAGTCGACGACACTAAAGCACACGAATTTGTTCCTTTATTTTCTCCCTATTTTTCGTTCTAAACCCTAAACTAGAAATCTCTTGATGAGTCTTCATCATTACTTCAAATTCAAAATTCACTCATAAAACACCATTGCTTTCTATTTCTATAGTTTTTTTTTTCAAAATTACAAGCAAAAAACTTGTCAATTTCGAAGTAATTACAATTTTTCCGAAGTCGGATTGTTTAGTAAGGGAGTCTCAAGCATCATCAGAGGATACCGATGACGATAGAAAAGATGATGAGGAAGCAGCGGAGGAGTACAATGTGGTTCCTGCATTTAGTCACGTAATTGAAAGTGGCTATTATGATTACGTTGAGAGTGAATAGAGTAATGTTTTAGAGGTTGATGTTAATAAGTCTCGATTTGAGAAATTGAAGTGTCCAAGAATTGAGATGATACGTAATGATGTGAGGGAGTATGGTTTTGGAATCATTGATGTTGATAAACTTGATTATGTTCACAACTTCCAAATTGACGAATTTTAGGTGAATCTTACATCTGTACACTAGTAAATTTAGCATTCAGTAAGATAATTACATCCAATGAAGATTTATGATGAGGTAATACCATTGTTTGTGAAAATATTGTGTAGTGGTTAGTCATTCAAGCTTTTCTAAGAGGTTCATCAGTTGTAGTTTCAATAACCACAAGTGCAAACAAAATCTTGATTGTTGAAGCTGCAATTGTTGTTACAGCAGCTAGAAGAAGAACATTATTATCTGCTACTCCGTTTAAGGTACTATCTAATCAGAAGTTCCAAGAGTTTTTTTATCAAGAAAATCTACATCTAAGAAAACTAATAAAAGTAAATTATTTTTATTAGTTGCTCATAATTCATTTTACTTTTCAATGAAGCATTTGGTGAAAACAATGTTGGTCTTCTGACTGGAGACTCTGCCATAAATAGGGATGCTCAAGTTGTAATTATGACCATTGAATCATGTTATATCATAGGTAAATTCTTCATACATTTCATTTACTACCAATCTTTGATTTATATCATGTCCTTTATTCTATCCCCATTTACTACTAATCTTTAGTCCTAATTATGACCACTGTGATCCTATGAACCATAAGAATTATTCACTTTACTTAATTATTTTTGTATTCTCAAAGAATATGGAAATTCAATGTAGTATATTTTCAATTGCTTTTGTCAAGAACCAATAACATACCAAAACATTTGTTTTTCTAGTGGTAGTCTGTTTTTAGAAAAACATTCTAAGAGAATATTAATTGTTATTCTATTTAATTTTAGTAATCTTACTTTTATATGTATTTTAGTGTATTATTCTATTGAATATGCTCAAATTTCATATTGCAAGAAGGTTGTTTGAAGCATTTCTGAATGCAGTATATATAATATAATACAATTTATTTATTCTTCAAGAAGGTTGTTTGGGAAACAAGAATGTATGTAGTGTTGGTTGTTTGAAGATGATTAAAGGTGATGAAAGTTGACAAACAATGGAGAGGAATGTAGGGTTGTATATTTCAATTTACCCTTGTGACAAACAGATTACTAAAGAATGCAGTATATATAATATAATACAATTTATTTATTCTTCAAGGATGTTGTATATTATATAAAGCCTACAATATATATTATATACAAATTCTTAAAGAATGTAGTATAGAAGGTTGTGTATATTCTTTAAAATATTATATACATTATTGTTTTATGTTGTGAAAATTGTTGTTTTATGTTCTAAGAATGTTTCTTATTGTTTTAGTATATATTCTTGATTACATAGCAATACATGTCTCTCAAACAATGAAATGTTATTTTATAATATATACATGTGTATTCTTTTAGAATATTTTATTTTTTGTGCAAATTATTATTATTGATGCAGTCATATTATTTGATAATGTTTAATTTTAAAAGAATCTCTTAAAAGAACTGATATTCTTTAAGAATGATCTCATGTTCCTTAAGAATGAACTTATACTTTTTCTCTATTTATTGGGAGAATTCTTTAATTGTTCAGTATGATGCGTACAATATCATTTCTTAGATATATACAAATAGAGATTATTCAGATAACTAAATAACCTTTTGAATTTAAATAATTATGTTCTCCTTAATTCTCTCAACTTCCTTACTGAGAGTTAATTAAAATGTCAGTTATACCTTTATAATTATAATTTCTAATTTTCTTTTATTAAAGGAAAATATTTGTGTACATGTGTTCCATTGTAACTATTATACATCTTAGAATCTTAGTCATATACAAATCTAATCTAATGGAAAACAAAAAAACCCTAAAAATGCATAAAAAATACTTAAAGATCACAAAAAAAAAATTGAATTTTTTATAAAAATCGCTGAAAAAAAAATAAAAAATAAATTTTTTTTTTTTGTAAAAAAAAAAATTTTCAAAATTTTTTTCACCGATTTTGTATAAAAAGCTGCGATTTTTTCAAAAAAATTTTCAAAAAAAAGTTTTATGATCTCTAAGTATTTTTTTATGCATTTTTATGATTTTTAGGGTTTTTTTATGGTTTTTTTTGTTTTCCAAATAACCCATCCCTATATATATATATATATATATATATATATATATATATATATATATATATATATATATATATATATAAATTAATTTACATGTGTTACTAAATGTGAAATATTGTCGTACTAATGGTAGATTTTTTGAATTATCAATATAAATACCGAAAATATTTATTTTAATACCATGCTAAATCGAAAATATAAATCAAAATATCGAATAAAAATAAAAGTATTCAAAATTTATTTTTAAAAAAGTTTTAAACATTTAAATGTTTTACATATAAACGTAAATCGACATGTCAAATTAACTAAAAATATCCAAATGTAGTTTTTTATAATAACTGGAAAATTTTCAAATAAATTCTTTTTATATAATAACCATTAACAATAATAATAGTTAAAAATAAGATAATCTTATAAATTACATTACGTCACCTTACAAAAGATATGAAATAAGTAATTTCTAAATTAGTTAATCATAACGTTAAAAGTAACATTAAATCGAGAATTATATTAAGTTTTAACCACATATTAGCTACAAGTAGCGGCCATTAAATGATATAATTTTAATAAGTGTTATAACGTAATAAGTGTTATAACGTAGTTCAAATTTATTACAAATTTACATAACAAATTAGTATAAAAAATTATTATTTTACTGTCAATATTAATAACATAATTACTTTCAATATGTACTTGCCAAATTTTAACCATATAATTTTAAATTGTGCAACTCACATATATATTCACCTAATATGATAAATAATATTGCGCAAGGTGTAGGGAGTATTTTTCATTCAATATTCTCAACCATCTTACCACATAGGCCTTATATTAGGTTTTTCTCTTACTTTTCTCATTCGTTCCAATCAACTACACAATAAACTTATCTTTCTAAACCCTCCCAACCCTTACAATTTAAAATGTATAATAAAACATTTAATAAATTAAAAATAAATACATAACACTAAAATTTAAAAACATTTTATTAAAAAGCACACTATTATAAATATATACAAAAACAAACTTCATGTATGCGAGTGTTTTTACTGTAGCTAAAATATAAGCTTTTAGGCATAATATACAAGTACATTAATGCATGAAGTATATTTTCAATCCTTTAACTTTATATAACCTGTCATTTTCAACCCTTTAATTTTAATAAATAATATTTATCATCCTTTTACTTTTATAAATATCATTTTCATCCTTTCCACCTTCAACTTTGTAAAATACCATTTTCACCCATTCGTTTTCTAAACTATCCTACTTATCCTGTAGTATATATAAATACGATTTTTCGTCGTTCTACTCTTTAGAATGCATTTTCCACCCTCTTATTTTTAAAATGTTACTTTGACCCTCTCAACAGAGAAAATACATAATGTAACACATAAAGTGTAACTTTAACCCCTCAACTTTGTATAATACATTACTTGCAACCCTTCTATTTTGTAGAAAATTTTTCATTCCTTTAATTTTTAAAATATGTCTTTCACCTTCTCCACCTTCAACTTTATAAAAAGTCACTTTCAACCCTTCATCTTTCATCCCCAACTTTATATAATCTGTCACTTGCAACCCCTCGATATTGTAAAATTATGTCTTCCATCCCTTCATTTTTTTAATTTAACTTTGTCAAATGTCACATTCACCCCTTCATTTTCTAAACTTTCCTATTTATCCCCCGTCTTGTATATGTAATATGATTTTATCTCCTCTATTTTCCTAATACGCAATAAAAACACGTAAAAACCCGTGGCAAAGCGCAGACTCAATTACTAGTTAAAAACAAAGATTAAAATCATAAATACGAAAATTAAAATCCTAAATACGATAATCAAAATCAACTAGTCATCCAAAATAGGTGCATAGGCATGCTCAATGTGATTAAGAAGATTTGATTGAAGCCAATGGTGGGTTCTGGAGTGGTGTAATTCCAAAATCATACATTCATCTATTTTACTCTGGATTGGAGATCAGTATCATGTATTACATATATAGCAGTGACACCAAAATACACATGTCATATCCATAAATTTTTGGGATGCTACAACTTCAAATATCATCAATAATGCTTTGTGTTCACTTCTGTAGTACCAGGGTCGCACTATCGTTGGACAATTCCTCTACTTCTAATGTTTACAATCAATGCTACTTAGCTTACCTAAAAATCCATGTCTAGGTTTGTGTGTAACGTGCAAAAGTTGAATGTTGGTTTGTGCAATTGTGTAAATATTCATCTCAATGGATCTTGATAATACCATAACAGAAATTGTCAAGGCTTTCACGTGAAGTTCTTTCTAGCTACTCATTCAACGCGTGCACCCTATTACTCTATGTTAGTTGTCGTATTGTAGGTGTGCATTTCTATAATGATGCGAAACTTTTTTGCATGATGTTTTCCTAATTTCGTTGAAAAAATGGATATTTTCTATCTATATCCTTAGGAGTACATAGGAATAAGTTTCTACTCATCTGAAATCTTCTTCTAAATTGGCCAAAGCCGAATTTAGCATTAGCAACAAAGTAATATTGTACATGTAGTCTTTCAATAGGTATCGGTCTCTTTTGTGAATCTATTGTCAAAAGGTAATATTGTATAAGCAGTCTTTAGACATGCTTGAACTTGCAGTATCTTGAACAACCGCTATAACAACTCAAGAAGTTACTATCAAAAGTTGTGGTTAATTGATGATTCATAAGAAGATGAATAAATGACATGATTATTTTCATGATCACATTTGTTGCGAACATATGACTCAGAATTATCATGTGATAAAGATAAAATATAATAATAGAAATAAAATAAGAAAGTTAGAATGCATTTAGATTTGGGTAAAAGTTGTATATATACAAATGGAAAAAAAGGAGTAAAAAAAGTTTTTTGAAAAATATAGTCGTTAACCAACAAGTCTTTCATGAACCCGCACAATGTTGCTATGCCAAACTCATCGCATTATGAAACCAAGGGCCCGATAGGATGCCGACGTTGGTGCAACGTTTTCTAACCAAAGAATCCTCACACTGCGTACCTTGAGATGACAAGTTAAAATTGACGGAGTTTTGAAAATATAACTTAATATTTAAATTAATAACTTCAACACCCCTTTTTTAATAATAATTAACGTCGTGATTTTATCTGTTAGAAATATGGTTTAGTGACACTTGGAAATCTGAGAATCGTGATAATCACTTTCAAATCGAAGTATTTGGGTGGTACTCCCAAATCCTCAATTAGATAAGACTCAGATAAAATCAGAGAGAAAAGAAAGAGAGAGTGAGATGGTGTAATTTCGTGAGTACCAGAAAAATAACTAAAATTGGTTATAAACCTTCCTTATCTGAAAAACTGTCAAAACTGCCATATAACAGTTTTTCTCAACAGTAAAAACTGTCATAAATCCGGGTTTTGTATAAAGATTAATTCAAAGTCAAAACCGGGTCAAATATTCAAAATTTGGATTTTCTGATGCATTTTTCATTCTTCAATCCAGAACCAGCCAGGAGCTCTGCCCCTTGGACCCTGCTCCCAGGGGCGCTGCCCCCGAACCCCCGTTCGTTCAGGGGCTTCGCCCCTAAATGACAGTATACTTTAATATTTGATCAAACTTAAACAAGTGTGTACTTCACACCTTCCTTACTTGTTTAATATTTATCAAGATCATTTTTAGTCAACAAAGTAATCCCTATTACAATTAAATAACATTGATGATAACAAATCACCAACATTATCAACATAGAAAATAATTTAATATGATATCTTAATATTTAGAAAGGACTTCCTAATATTTAAATAAATAAATTCATGAAAATAGATTTTGCTTTTCAAGATTTTCGATTTAAGCAATATATATATATATATATATATATATATATATATATATATATATATATATATATATATATATATATATATATGGAAAAGTTCAATAGAGAACCAATATGGATCCAAGAACCAAGGAACCCATCTTAACCATCTATTTTCTTTTAATCTTGGCCATTAATCCTTAATTAACCAAAAAAACACGGAGGGGCATTTTGGTAAGTTCAACGTCTCATTTAATATTCATGTTTGTCTCCGTTAGCGTCTTCTGTTACTGTCATTCATCTTCTCTAACACTGATCGATCCAAAATCATGCCTGTTCTTCGAAATCTCAACATTTTTCATCCAATTTACTAATAGTTTCTTCAGATTTCAGCTAATAATCAGGTATTTTTAACATCTATTCATCTTTCGTTTATGATTATTAGGTCAATTATGGACTTTGATTTTACCGTTTTTTTTCGATGCATTGTTTATCAATCTAATTTTTATTGTTATTGCAATCATCTGATTGTTAAATTCTATTGATTTTACCGTTTAATCTTCAGATTGTTATGTTTTGTATTGTTAATTTGCTAATTTTATGTCATATGTTGAATATCCGTTTGATGTTACTGTTTTTCATTCGATCGTTTCTGTAATCATTTGCCTGTAATGCATATTCGACATTTAGATAATCAATTATATCTTGAGCATCTTCTGACATTTAAGTTTTTTTCCAAACTTTTAGTGATTTTGAGAATCTTATCTTATCTTGTGCATATATTTTAAATTTTTGTGATTATCTTGTTTATTTGTTTCCTTTTTTGTATAATTATTAATTCTAAATTTCTAATCAGTATATAAACTCCAGGTTACTGACGATTCATCATGAGTTCTCTGAATTCTTGTTCAGATTTGCATTCAACTATTAATGAACAATCACGTAAGTTTTTTTTTTCTTAATATAAATTTCACATTTTCTATATAATGTAATAAAATAGATGCTTTTTTGGTTTTGCAGTTCATGATCAATCATCTTCAAATATGAATATTGATCATTTAAATAGCAGTAATTCTTGTTCAGACTTTCATTCAATTATTAATGAACAATCACGGTTTTTTTTTCTTAATATAAATTTCACATTTTATATATAATGTAATAAAGTAAATGTTTTGTTTGGTTTTGCAGTTCATGATCAATCATCTTCATGTATGAATATTGATCATTCAAATAGCAGTAATTCTCGCTCTACAATACTGAAACTTTTAACATTGTTCCTTATGATAAGTTGATACATAAGAAGCCTTTCAAAGGATTGTTGTTTGATTCGTTGGACATTGGTCTTGACTTTTACAAGACTTATGGTCAAGAATCTGGTATTGATGTGAATATGTCAAGTCAAAAAAGATACAATGATGGAACAATTCATATTAGATATTCGACATGTAGTAGATCTGGTTTCACGGAGTCATTCAAGAATGAAAATATTAATGTGAAATTTTCAGATGTTAAGAGAAGGATAACTTCTTCTAAGAAGAAGGGATGCCCTGCTGTTTCAAAGTTCAAGAATCTCCGATGTTCTTTAATGTTCTACATTTATGTGTTTGTTGAAGATCACAACCATGAACTTGTTGCTCAAGATCAGTTGCACTTATTAAGGATTAATAGGACAATGGATTTTCTTGATGAATCCTTAATACATAAGGTTGGTACTTGTAACATTGGTAATTCAAAAGCTTATAACTTGGTGAGTAGTATGAAGGGTGGATTTGATTCTAGGGGAGGGACTGCAGTTGACTTTAAAAATTTTCATAGAGATTTAAATTCTAAAATTGGTGTCAAAGATTCCTAAATGGTTGTGGATATATTGACAAATAGAAAATTGTGTTTCTCTAATTTTTCGTTTGAGGTCCAAAAAAATGTTGATGATCATCTTACTGGACTTTTTTGGGCTGATGATACTTCAAAAGCCAACTATAAAGAATTTGGAGATGTACTATCTTTTGATGCTACTTATCAAACAAACAAGTAATTCCTAATCCTTATTTGTTCTTTTTATGGTATTTGTTCTTTTATAATAATACTTATCAAAAAAAATTCAGGTATTCTATGGTATTTGTTCTTTTTACTGGAGTTGACTACCACAAGCATTGTGCTACTTTTGCTGCTGGTTTACTAGCTCGTGAGACAGCAGATGCATATGTGTGGTTGCTTGAAGTGTTTCGTCAAGCATTTTTCAAGCCACCCATGATGATTGTAACAGATTATGATTCATCAATGAAGAAAGCTGTTAATTTTGTTTTTCCTGAATCGAAGCATAGAATATGCATGTGGCACATCACTCAAAAACTTGAGGAAAAGGTATATTCTTTGTTTCTTGATTCCTATATATGTTTATAACCATATAGATCATAAAGCACATTGTGAATTCACAATGTAAATTTGCATATGATGAAAGGAACAAATCTAAATCGTAAATCACACCGTGAATTCATAATGTTAACCAAATGTTATGTTACTATGAATTACATTAAATATTCAACATATGTAATGCTTCTTATGTGTTTCTTTTTTTTTTTTAGATTCCTATCGATGTTTATAACCATCCGGACTTCCAAAAGAAATTTTTTGATATTATATGGAATCTTAATTTTGGAAGTTCGTGGTCAACAATATTAGATAAGTTTCATCTAAAAGAAAATGACTAGTTAAGGTCTGTTTTTAAAATAAGGGATTTATGGATTCTAGCTTTTATGAGAGATCTTGAACTTTTTGTTTTGATGCGAACTACTTCAAGATCAGAGAGTCTGAATTATGCTTTCTCACATTTTTTGCATCATAAATCAAATTTGGTGAAGTTTATGATGTCGTTTGATAGTGAAATGGAGAAACAAAGGAATTAACAATCTTTATTAGATTATCAGTCCACAATTACTACCCCCAAGCTAAGGACTCCTTTGGCTATTGAAAAGCATGCATCAGAAATTTATACACATAATATTTTCTTGGACATTCAGAAAGAGTTATACAAATCTGCGTTTTATTGTGTTCAAGAATCTTTAGTTATTGAAGATGAAAGTGAAGTTTATGTTTTGAGAGATAAGAAGAAAAAAAAGTTGATTGATAAAAAATGTGAATGAGAATGAAGATTCTGATGATTTTTATCGAAATAGTCTTCCTTCTCATTGTCCTAATACTCGTTACAAGGTATGTCTCTTTGTCCTAATACAGTTTATTAAATATAAAATGTAGTTTAAAAATTCATACTGTGAATGTAGGATGTTTTGCTAATTCACAGTGTGAATTTTTATAGAGTTATAAATTGGTTTGTACTTTTCATTAGATTAGTATGGAATATGTATTTTTTTTGTGAATTTGATTTGAAGTACATATTTATATTATAGTATTATGATTTCTAATGTCCTGTTGATTAATAATGTGAATCGATGTTAATTTGTATAATTTTTATCGAATACTATGATATAGAATTTCTTATTCACATATTAATTTGTTTATTAATGATAATTTTGTAGGTTGTATTTAGTAGAAGGGGTGATAGCATTAGCATCAGTTGTAGCTGCATGCTTTTTGTCCATGAAGGATTGTTATGTCGTCATATGTTTTTCATATTAAATATGAAAGAGTATGATTAAATTCCATCAAATTTCATTTTGAGGAGATGGGGAAAAGATATCATAGCTGATGGATTGTTGAGAAAAAAGTACTCATATCCTCATAGAGGCAGTAAAAATGAATGTTTGATTCAAGATGCGTATGCTATTCTTCGTTTGTCCATTAACAAGATAGCAAATAATGAAGATGAGTTGGCTAAATTTATAAATCAACTTCAGGAGGTTGATAGTGGTATTCATTTATGTACCTCATCAAGGGCATCTTCGAGTAGATCAGTTCACATTGAAAAAATTATTGGAGCTGCAGTACCTGATGTTATCAACATTCATAATCTAGAGGGGATCAGAAACGAGGGATGGGCCAGTGGTAAAAGAATCAAGAGCACTAGAGAGAAAGTGATTGAGAAATCTAAAAAGGGTTCTAGAATGTGCAGTTTATGTCATAAACCAAATCACAATGCTAGGAGTTGCATTTTGAGGTTAAAGAAGTCTGATTTAAAATCTGAGGTTACAGAAGGCTGATTGTTTATATATATATATATATATATATATATATATATATATATATATATATATATATATATATATATATATATATATATATTTCTTTTTAAGACTACTAAAATAAGATTTGATTTTTGTAATGATCATTCAATGGATAGAAATGTTGAAATATTGATGTTAATTTTGATATTCATTGTTTTTGACTTTATTTCTAATAATAGAATATATTTTTTTCAAATTTATTGTTTTTGGTTAAAGATATTTTTTTATTGTTAGTTTTTTGAATCTTTTCTAATAAAAATTTCATGCTAATGATTTAATTTATGTATATTATTGTTAATCTCATATATAAAATTTTCATGTTAAAGATTGTCTTAATGTAATTTAATTCACATTGTGAATCTCAACTATTAGTTGTTCTAATGATATATATGTACCATAATTCACATTATGAACCTCACATATAAAATATACATGTTATAATATGTACTTTATAATATGTACTGTAATTCACATTGTGAATCTGACATATAAAATTTTCATAAGGTTAACATATAAACAATGTAAATTTTCTATATATATATATATATATATATATATATATATATATATATATATATATATTGTATTGTTATTACATTAGCATTTAATCATTTAGACAAAAAGAAATGAAGTAAATGTATGAAATGACAATTTACTTTCAATTCTTTATTCAAAGTAGAAATATAATCACACCCCCACCCACACACCAATAGCATATTTTTAATAAAAACATGTAATTGTATAACATACATGTAGGCATTCACATGAAAATATAAACATCTTTTAAGTATTTAGTAAAGTTCATTATATTTGATATAGAAACTAACATCAAATTGTAACATAACAAGCATGTATATGTTGTTAAAGAAATTAAAGTGCATCTAAACTTATACTAATTATGAATAGAAAACTAAGTTTTAAGTTTTACACTTCTTTTTCCAATTCTTGAAGTACTATATCCTTTCTCCCCTTTTTTCCCATCCCTTGTTGAGGAAATCTTTTATTTCTTCATTAGTCTTTTTGCGAACTTAGCTGTTTGTGAAATGATTTTTGACCTGTATGTGTTTGCATCACTCAATAGTATCTTTGTCAAATACTTAATGCGTAAATTGTTTAACACACTTTGTTGTTGTTTTGATTCTTTTGGCAACCCACATGTCCAATTTACTGTTTTATCTCCCATATATGTCTCCATATGACGCATGCAAAAAATTCCACAGTCAACATGATTATCCCTCGTGCGCCAATTCATGTTCACCCTTTTTGGTTCAACATCCTCCAAAGTTGAAGCTGATTTGTGATTGACCCTCATCAAGTACCTACTAAAAAGTATTTTCTGCAAAAAAGAAATTGTCATTTTCTATAATTATTATTATATTTAGATTATCAATCTATTAATACTTATATTTATAATATAAAATTGCTATTCTTACCAATTCATTAGGTGCATCACGATAAGCTCAAGAAAACTTTGCAACTGAATTCCTATTGTCAATGACATCAACCACTGGTTCCTCTAAGTTTATGCAAATGATGTAAACGTGATTTTTTTGATGAACTGGTAAAAACACCTGTCAGAAGTTTAATAATTTAAATTGTTAAACTTTGTTTAAAATATGTAATATATTCAACAAAGATGACAGTTTATTACCAAGTGAACTTTTTCAAATGTCAGAAGTTCTTTGTCATTTTTCATTGTATCTTTGATATTTGACTCAAATTTATCAAATCTTTCATTGAAAGGGATATTTATGTCAAATATGAATTGTCTCTGAAAAAAAAAATTAATATACATCAAACTTTAAAGAGTAAATTGTTAAATTCACAATAAGGTAAATTTTAAATTTAAAATGATTCACACTGTGAATTATAATGGGATTCACTGTGTGAATTTTCTTACTTATTTAGAACTATTGAAAATTTTATTTATTATATTATAAACATTATCATGATATATATATATATATATATATATATATATATATATATATATATATATATATATATATATATATATATATATATATTAATTAACTTACCACCATTGATGTATCAAAGAAATACTGATTCACTATAGAATTTGATTTAAGCTTTTCTTCGTAGTTCAAAATATCAGTCCAAGCATCAATGACATGTGCATGTACCCATAATCCTAGCTGCATTGTTTCAATCATTCCTCTTCCAAGCACATAATATCTCTTAGTATGAAATACCTTCTCACTTAATTTGTAATCAAATAAAACAATAAAGTAGTTAATAGAAAACTAATTTGTATTTATATTTATATACTATTGTATTTAAATAAAAGATAACATGAATTATTACCTGCTATTACCAATTTTGGAAAAAACTCTATCCGATACTTTTACTTTATCTGGATCCACAAATTTTGATGCACAAACCTCATTTTTATTATAAGGAGAAGATAGCTTCAGTGATGGTTTTTTTAATCTTTTTCCTACTTCTCTTTTTTTGTCTTCATCATCTTCAATTCCCAAGAGATTATTGTCACATTCTGTTTCTTCTGAATCATAACTTTCTCCTTCATCAAGTTTTCCATCTTTTATTTTTTTCTTCATGTATTCATCTTCACTGCTTTCAACTCCTTCCTGAAACTCTTGTGTTAGACCAAGACCAAGTCCAAGTGAAAAACTAGGCATTGATGATTTTCTAGTATTTTTTTTTTTATCATCTATTATTGTTTTTTTTATTTTTTTATTTTTTTGTTCTCAAAAACTTTTTACCTTTTCAAAATCATCATAATCATCAAAATTTAAAATACATTGAATAGAATCAGCAATCTCATACACTATTGGATCATTGTACAAAGTTCCTGGTGTTACCATGATTGGTTGATTCTTTATTTCATGTTCATTCAAATTCTCATCGCTTTTTTCTTCATCTTCATTCCTGTCACTTTTTGCATCATCTTCATTTTGAGTTTTATAAATGAATTCTTGTTCAAAGACTTTCTTCATATCTTTCAACTCATCGCTTTCTGTGAATTTTGTTGTTGAAAACTCAATTAACTTTCCAAACTTCATTTTATCATTCACTAGTTTTTTGTAATTGTTTTTCTCTTTGAATACCAATTCCTACGAAATGAGATAAAAAATGTCAATAAAAATGATTTGTTTTAAACTTTTTTCTATAATAAATTATAGTTTCAGAATATGAATGCATTGATGAGGTATCACATTTTTAATGCATTTTAATAAATTACATATTCACTTTGTGAATTTATTATAGAAAAAGTAATAAAATACACTTTTATATTCACAATGTGAATCACTTTATGAATTTCATCTTAACTAAAATTTTATAACATATATTTGTAATATAACTTCAATTTTTTTTAATTATATAGATTATTAACTTACATCGAGTTTCATATCTTCATTTTCATCGGTGTCGGATTCTTCATCATTCTCTATAACATCATCATTCCATTCCAAAGTTCCAAAGTCACCACTCTTTAACTCAGCTTTTTCCCTTTTCACTATCATTTCATAATCCCAAAAATATAGTGCATGTATTTGTCTTTTTTATTCTTATAATTTCTCATAAACTCTAAATAAGCTAGCTGTTTATGTAAAAAAAATATGATTAATTAGTTTTCTTATAATAATATAACTAAAAGTGTTAATTATAAGAATTTTCCTTACCAATAATACAAGAAGTGGCCCACAATAGTATTTTCCTCTATCGGTTTCATCCCACGTCATCTTTGACATTTTCAAGCAATTGGTTATAAAACCACACCAATCAATTTCTCTCATAGGTGTTTTGCCTAACAAATGTGGCAATACTGTTATCTTACAAGTTCCAGGCTTATTCTGTTCACATATGGTATTAACAAATAGTAATAAAAAGTTTGTTCTGAAAATAATCCCTGAATCTGATGATTCTTTAATTCTCTCTTGAACATCTGATGGTCTCATAGCCTTGAAATTGTACTGTTGCTTCCAATCCGTTAATTCTTTTCCTTCACATTGATCAGTGTTATATATATATATATATATATATATATATATATATATATATATATATATATCTTTTCCACCTAGAGGAATTCCAAGCAAATCATGAACAAGTTCTGGTGTTATGTCTATCTTTGCATTAGGTAGATGGATTTTCATATCTGATGGATTGAATGAATTCACAACAAAACGTGCCAATTTCACAGAAATTCCATTGGTTGCAATTCTCAGCAAAGATCCCAATGCCATTTCTCTAACAGCTTTTTTCTGTTCTATGTTTAAAGATTTAACAATATCATAAAATTTCTTTGGCTCATTCTTGTTCTCAAAGATACTATGTCATTTGGATTTATTGGCACTTTTGCCTTTTTTCTTTGACTACTTCCGGAGTCTTTGTTTTTCTTTTTCTTTTTCCTATTAGTCAATAATTTTCATAAGCTTCTCATAATATAACATATATACTATAAAATAACTAACAATACAAGAAATTCACATGTGAATTTGTTTTGCAAAATATAATATAATACATAAAATAAACATGTGAATTTGTTTATAACTTTGTAAATTAAACATGTGAATAGTAATAAACAAACTTGTTACTTTTTCATCAAATTCTTTCTTTACAAGGCTATCATCAACTTTAATAGGAGTCACAAATTTTTTGTATTCAATCATTTTAAGTCTTGGACTCTATCTGATTTCTATTCATGTTTTAACAAAATTAATAATAATTAATTTTATAATATCAAATTCAATTATAATTTTATAAATACTAACCTTCAGTTGTTTTCTTTTCAGGTGTCTTGAAAATAGATTTGTCTTGCTTCATCGACTATTTGATTTTTGTTTTTTGTAATTTTGGACTCTGTCTGATTTCTGTTCAATTTTAAAAAAAATTAAAGATAACTGATTTTATATATTAAAGTAAATTATAATTTTACAAATACTAACCTTGTGTTGTTTTCTTTTCAAGTGTCTTTAAAACAGATTCATCTTGCTTCATTAATTTTTTTGTTTGCTTTTTTAGAATCTCATCACCTTCTAAACTTTTTTATTTTTCAACATTTTCATCAATAGTCTTTTCATCTTCATTTTTTGTTAATTTATTAACTATTTCCACCATGGTTCTCCTTGCTGTTTTTTGGTATATTTTTTTTTGAACCTTCAACTACAAAATGTGAAATTTTAATATCAATGTCAAAATTATATGTAGTATTATGAAATACATGTCAAACAATATAAAATTGAACATGTGATGATCAAATTGCAAAAACTTTTTAGAAATTCACATTGTGAATCTGTTAGGTTATGAGTTATATCCAAGATTCACATTGTGAATTTATGTATTTAACAGCAAAAGAGTTTGAAGTTCACCAAGTGATGTACACATACACATTGTGAATTTTTAAAATTATTTTGTGTATAGTAAATACAAACAAAAGTGTTGACCAACTTGAAATTTTTTTTAAGAGATTCACATTGTGAATCTGTGTGAATGTGAGACATACATCCAAGATTCACATTGTGAATTTATTCATGTAACAGCAAAAGAGTTTGAGGTTCACCAAGTGATGTATACATACACATTGTGAATTTTTAAAATTATTCTGTGCATAGTGAATACAAACAAAAGTGTTGACCAACTTGAATTTTTTTTAATAGATTCACATTTTGAATGTGTGTGAATGTGAGACATACATCCAAGATTCATATTGTGAATTTATGCATTTAACAGAAAAAGAGTTTGAGGTTCACCAAGTGATGTACACATACACATGGTGAATTTTTACAAATATTTTGTGCATAGCGAATACAAACAAAGGTGTTGACCAACTTGATTTTTTTAAGAGATTCACATTGTGAATCTGTGTGAATGTGAGACATACATCCAAGATTCACATTGTGAATTTATGCATTTAACAACAAACGAGTTTGAGGTTCACCAAATGATGTACACATACACATTGTGAATTTTTAAAATTATTTTGTGCATAGTGAATACAAACAAAAGTGTTCACCAACTTGATTTTTTTTTAAGAGATTCACATTTTGAATCTGTGTGAATGTGAGACATACATCCAAGATTCACATTGTGAATTTATGCATTTAATAGCAAAAGAGTTTGAGGTTCACCAAGTGATGTACACATGCACATGGTGAAATTTTACAATTATTTTGTGCATAGTGAATACAAACAATAGTGTTGACCAACTTGAATTTTTTTAAGAGATTCACATTGTGAATCTGTGTGAATGTGAGACATCCAAGATTCACATTGTGAATTTATGCATTTAACAACAAAAGAATTTGAGGTTCACCAAGTGATATACACATACACATGGTGAATTTTTACAATTATTTTGTGCATAGTGAATACAAACAAGAGTGTTGACCAACTTGAATTTTGTTTTTTAAGAGATTCACATTGTGAATCTGTGTGAATGTGAGACATACATCCAAGATTCACATTGTGAATTACCTTTTTTTAATAAATGTGTAGTATATGATTAGATAATTAGTTATTTTAATCTAAATGCGAATGTTCTAACCTTTTTAATCTTGAATATCTTCAATTTTATCACTTGTAGTTGAAGGTAGAACATCTTTTAGATTTCTTGTCAATTTCATACTTTTCTTATTATCATTTTTTTCATTGATCTTTTCTTCATTTCCTGTTTTTGATTAACAAATTAATTCAAACATCAATTTCATGGTATGAAAGTTATGATTTATTCATATATTTCACAATGTGAATCTGGATTACAAATGAATTTAACATAATATTTATTCACATTGTGAATTCAGTTTGAATCAAAACATTACCAATACAACTCTTTATAAATTTACAATGAGAAGCACAATAAGAGATACAATATCAGTTAAACATAGATGCATAATGTGAATTTCACAAGATTAAAAAATTAAATGTATATGATAAATCACCCTGTGAATTTACAATATGAATAAATGATATGTTAAATTTATATATTACCATGATTCACTTTGTGAATTGTCAAGTAATGTAATTCTCAGAAACATTGAATCCTTTCAAAATAATCAAATGTAAATCACAAAGCACACGATGAATTCAAAATGTGAAATTAGTTTTTCAGTTTAATGGGTAAACTCAGAAACCACTTAGATTCACAAAGTTTTTAGGAAATTACGGTTTGTAATTTAGATATTGATGATTTCTGTATCGATTTGAGGAAATTTATATCATTAGGTTTTTGGTAATTATACTAATTCTCAAAAGTTCATGAAATTAGGGTTTCGATTTACTTAATAAACTCGGATTCGAGTTAGATTCATAAAGTTTTAGGAAATTTCAGTTTGAAATATAGAAATTCATGATTTCTGTATCAATTTCAAGAAATTTAAATCATTAGGTTTTCGTTATGTATACAAATTATTAAAAGTTCATCATCTGAGTGTTTCAAATCAATCTAAAATGGTTTTGTTAATAAAATAGTTTATTCACAGATTCATCGAATACATAATGTATCAGATTGTTTAGATTTGTCGTTTTGAAATTTATCAATCGAAAAAATATAATGTTGAAAATGCATTAAATGAGATAATCGGAAATGAATAGCAGTCAAATATACCTTCTAGATTCATTTTGACGAACTCTTCAGGATGATTCACTATGGATATTGACTAAATCGTCGCCGAAGATCTGTTTGAAATCGATGTTCGTCGGTGAAGTAAAAGATCACTTTCAATGAGAGGGTAAAATCGATTTCACTGATATGTGAAACTGATGAATTAACGTCGTTAATTAACAATGAGAGTTAATAAGTTTTAGGTTGCCGAAAATGCCCCCTTAAGTTACGTGTTTGGTTATAATCAGCTGTACACTATTGTTTTTTTATACTTTTACATCTCAAATCCAATGGCTGTTAATTTTTTGATCCAACCATCTTAATAGGTTTCTTGGTTCCTCCACTCATATTGGTTCTCTATTGAACCCCTCCATATATATATATATATATATATATATATATATATATATATATATATATATATATATATATATATATATATATATATATATATATATATATATATATATAGGGTGAGGTTCAGTAGATAACCATAATTAACCAAAGAATCAATCTTTATTTCGGCTTTTAGATCTTATTTTTTATAAAAAAAAACTAAAAATACAGAAATTAATAACTTTTTATTCTTTTCCCAATGATATCAAATTCGATTTTTTTTTTTATATTTTTTTTACGTCAAATTAATAATGTGAATCTTTAAAAATTCACAATGTCAATCCGGATTCACACAATGAATCCGATAAATATTTTTCATATTCACAGTGTTAATATATGAATTTAGATATTTTTAGATTTTCTTTCGATAAAGAGTAAGCTCTAGAAATTAAAAAAAAATGGTTCTTTGAAGAACCAATAATTATGGTTCTCTATTAAACTTTTATATATATATATATATATATATATATATATATATATATATATATATATATATATATATATATATATATATATATATATATATATATATATATATATAATTTGTTTATCAAGAACATCGAATAAACATTAATTTCAACCTTAACATCTAAAATGTTGAACAAGTCAAAATCGGTGATGTCACAAATGATCGGGCTATACTAACTTATTTCTTTTACGTAAATAACAATTAAAACATATATATATTCACCGTGATTTCTGTTTTTTTCCTTCCATTTCAATATTTCTTAGACTTCAGCCTTCACCAACCACACATTTCAACAGTAAAAAACAACTCAAAAAAGGCAACTTGAAATTTAAAATAACCTTAATTTAATCCTTCTAACACTTGGAAATATTATACATCTACATCTAAATATGTTTAGCCGACGAACCCATTGTATAAATAGGTGTACCATTGACACTATCAACGAACACAAACCCAAGACATAGTCACCCTGAGACCCTTTCACCACAAAATGCTCTTTCTCCCACCTTCACCAACCACCTCCGCCACCATATAACTCCGATAATTAGTTCACCCATCGATCATTTCATCTCTTACACAAAACTTCACAACCCTTTTCAAACATTCATCGAGTTGATAACTAAAGATGGAAGAAGCGAGAGCCAGGGGCTCAGTCAGGCGAAGTGTCAGCCGGACAATTAGCAGGAACCGGAGTACGGCAAGATGGGGTATGGAAGACGTGTTTGCCGGCGGGAGTGGTGGCAGCTACAACCGCCGGTCTAGTCGGCACTCGGAGGAAGATGAAGAGGCCCTCAGGTGGGCTGCGTTGGAAAAACTACCCACTTATGATCGTTTAAGAACCACCATCATGAAGTCTTATACAAACGAAGATGAAAACCAACGTCAAAGGACTAGCATCTTACATAAAGAAATAGATGTACGAAAGCTTGATCCAAACGATAAACAGCAGTTTATTGATAGGATTTTTAAGGTTGCGGAAGAAGATATTGAAAAGTTCTTGAGAAAGTTCAGAAATCGTATTGATAAGTAAGTTTTATCTTTTTATCATATTCAACTATTCGTTTACTTTGTTGCAGTCGAAAAAAATCAAATTTTACTGTGGTTGTCCGTTATCTTTCCACTTTTACATGTTGTAAAAATAAAAACTAAATTTTTTGGAAGCATTATACTAAAAAATCTTGAATTCCAAAACAGTAAATCGATGTCAATGTCTTTCTTTTTTTACCAAAAGATGTAAAATTCAACAAACATTAGTAGTTTATCTAACAATAGTAAACTCTTTTTGACAACAATTTTGTCCACATGCATGCAAAAGTCAAACTTTCATATGTAATCAGTAATCTCCTTGGCTAGGGAAAGCTGTCATAGATGCAAGACTATAATGTAAAGAATAAGTTAAGAATATATCAAAAAAATGGGAAAGACATGTTCTAAAACTATTAATTTATTTGGATAACTTTTTTTGGGAACAAGTCTAATTAATAATGAAGTATTCCACTTTTACTTGACTTTCCTTCGATACTAACACAATCATTGAAAATATTCATTTGAATAAAACTTGGAAATCTTAAAATTTGGAATATAATTTTTAAAAGATATATAACTTTTTGTGGTCAATTATTCCAGGGTTGGCATCACGCTCCCAACCGTTGAAGTACGATTTGAACATTTGACAATCGAAGCTGATTGTCACATTGGAGACAGAGCACTTCCTTCATTAGCAAATGCTACTAGAAATTTGATTGAATCAGGTTTGGGATGCTTAGGTATCGGTTTAGCTGAAAAAACTAAACTCACAATTCTTAAAGATGCATCCGGGATCATAAAACCATCAAGGTAATTAAATTATTAGTAATTTTATCTAAATTTTACTATATTTTTCATTTGAAACGACATATATTATTAAAAACTAGCAAGTTGCCAGTAAAGAACAATTCCAAAGACATATTATAAAGCAGAAATATCAAAACATAAGTTATATAATAAGCCGACCCGTTAGTTGTGTATTTCTTGGCTTGTTGCTCATGTATTATATGAATCAGATATTTTAACTTAAACGTTTACTAAATATAAATCTAGATAATATTCTATTTTTTTAGAAAACGAACATATTTGATTAAATTAACGATGTTTTTGTTTGTTTTCAATTATCTTTTTAGGATGGCACTATTGTTGGGCCCACCGTCATCCGGGAAAACAACTCTTTTATTGGCACTAGCCGGAAAGTTGGACAATAGCTTAAAGGTATAATTTAACCTCTAAATATAAATTTACATATAATTTATATCAAGATTATCTTAAACTAAATCAATGATTACAATGTTAATAACAAATAACAGGTTAAGGGAGAAATTACATACAATGGGCATAAACTTACTGAATTTGTACCACGAAAGACATCAGCTTACATTAGTCAAAACGATGTTCATGTTGGAGAAATGACAGTTAAAGAAACACTAGATTTCTCTGCAAGGTGTCAAGGAGTCGGGTCACGTTATGGTATTATTTTATAATCCATATTTTCTAAATTTATTCTCATTTTATTCGTGTTATATATATATAATATAAAAATGTAACAAAAACAACAGAATTATTAACCGAGCTTGCTAGGAGAGAAAAGGAAGCCGGGATTTTCCCAGAAGCCGAAGTCGATCTTTTCATGAAGGTAACTAACTTTACTAATATAATGCATTAATCATATCCCGAAAATATTCGACTTTTTTTTTTTTATATTATTATTTTTGTTTTAATTAATCTTTGATTTTATAAATTCAGGCAACATCAATGGAAGGAGTTGAAAGTAGTTTAATTACCGACTACACTCTTAGGGTAAGCCAAAAGTCAAACAAAATTCGACCAACTTATTTATTTCTTTATTCTCATTTTGTGGGTCAACGGTGACTGCTCATTTATTAATTAATTGGTAAATGCCTTTAACGTTTTTCAACCTCGTGGTTGGTGAACTAATTTTAAAAAATACTAAGTTTTCAATTAAATTATTTGTTACAGATTTTGGGACTTGATGTATGCCGGGATACCATTGTTGGTGATGAAATGATACGAGGGATCTCCGGTGGTCAAAAGAAACGTGTCACAACAGGTTAATTTTTTTTTTACATGTATTAGATTAAAAAGTTTTATATTTTCAAAAAACAAGTTATATAAGTTAAATAAAGATTTGTATAAATGTGTTGACAAATACTCATATGATGTGAAACAACTAAATCCAAGTCAATCTCATGGTGGGTGGTTGATGGCAACAAATAAAGTGATTGATATAACCTAATCAAACTAGTCATGGGTTAAGTGGTTAAGTGGGATATGAAGCCATGGTCCAAACCTAACTCACCCAATTGAATCCAAGTCATGTTAGGTGAAACCACATCACTAGTTTGATATGATTGGAGACATGGTAGATCAATTGTTACTTTCATAGTTAATTTCATGGAATCTATTAATTATATATCTTTTATAATTAAATTATCTATTCATAGATAAAATGTGAACAATCATTTAAGAATAATGTATCACGTGTAATGGTAACATGAACAAAGATAGAAAATATCATGTTTGCATTTCCCTAAAAGAATGTGCCAAAGAAATTGTAGCTGGCTTGACCAATTTTGTATTTGTTATCTCATATCAGGGTCCACACCCTACTTCATTATCCATAAGTTCCCTGATCTCTTTAGCTGTGTTTTTTTGAATGAATTTTTCAAACACATCAACAGTGGACCACACCATATCAAAGAGCTTAACCACACATTTCTTTTACCAATTTACTTTCACCCTTTTGGTAACATAGTGTTAAATTCAATTTCACCAAAAAAAAATGATATTCTTCAAGATACTTCTTAAAAAAAAAATGTTAGATAATGTCTACCGTGTTATTTATTTATTTATTTTTTTAATATTACGATGTATAGTTTTAAACAATTTTATAGTAAAAACAATTAAACCCTAAAATAATTACCGACTCCTCCTTCCTTCCTCTGCATGTGGTTATAGGACTATTCGGGTACATAATCCAAATTAGAATTCAAAGTCCTAAACTATTTCCCCTTATATCTAAATTGTTGACTATTTTTAGTTTTCTACAAATATATCACCTCAAAAAGAAAAAAAAATTCCGGTGACATTTGTTAGGATATCGATATCGTGACAATATCCATGTTGTGGAATATGATATACAACTACTATTAAAATGACGAATCATATAAATAAATTGAGTTTTGACGAATGTTATTTGATTTATAAAACAGGAGAGATGATTGTTGGGCCTACAAAAACACTTTTTATGGACGAGATATCAACTGGGCTAGACAGTTCCACCACATTTCAAATTGTGAAATGCCTCCAACAAATTGTTCATCTCACCGACGCCACTGTGTTAATGTCCCTACTACAACCAGCACCAGAGACATTTGATCTGTTTGATGACATCATATTGCTCTCAGAAGGCCAAATCGTATATCAGGGCCCAAGAGAACATGTGGTTGAGTTTTTCGAAACATGTGGATTCAAATGTCCAGAAAGAAAAGGCACCGCTGATTTTTTGCAAGAGGTAGGGTTCTACACCATCTTAATTATACATCTTATAAATGGAAGTAAAAGAAAAATCGAACCATATTAGCATATGATTTCTCACAAAATAACTCATGACATATACACTCTCCATAAAATAAAAAGAAATTTCCAATAAAGTCCTAATATTTGAATGTTTAATCTTAATTTTTATTTTTGAATAGAAAAGTCCGATTATTTTATATTTTGTCCAAATTATTTAAACAATCACTATTTTTTTAACAAAAAATAACATATTATCTTATAAAATTAAATAATCAAGATTTTTTTGTTCAAAAAATAAATATTGAGATTAAACCGTAAATTTTACGTTGTTTAAATTTACTATTTGCTGTAAAAGTTTTTTTTTTTTTCACAAAATAACCCAAAACATTATACAAAATAGTGATTTTAGATACTATTGCCATGGTTATTTACTTATTTATGAAAAAAAAAGTATTTATATTTTTTCTAAAAGTGGAAGAATGTTGACAGGTTACGTCGAGGAAGGATCAAGAACAGTACTGGGTTGACAGAAACAAACCATACAAATACATATCAGTCACCGAATTCACAAAACGATTTCAACGATTCCATGTCGGACTTCGTCTCGAGAATGAGCTTTCAGTTCCATTCGACAAATCAAGAAGCCACAGAGCTGCATTGGTATACAAAAAATACCTGGTTTCCAAAATGGATCTTCTAAAAGCTTCATGGGACAAAGAATGGCTCCTAATCCAACGAAACTCTTTCGTCTACGTTTTCAAAACTGTTCAAATCATAATCGTAGCCTTCATTGGATCAACAGTCTTCTTAAGGACTAGAATGCACTCACGAAACGAACAAGATGGTGCTGTTTACATTGGTGCACTTTTGTTCAGTATGCTTATCAACATGTTCAACGGATTTGCTGAATTGTCACTCACGATTCAAAGACTTCCGGTGTTTTATAAGCAAAGGGATTTGTTGTTTCATCCGCCATGGGCGTTTACTCTTCCAACCTTTCTGCTTCGTGTACCTATATCGCTTGTGGAGACGATTGTTTGGATGGTTGTTTCTTATTACACCATTGGATTTGCCCCTGAAGCTAGCAGATTCTTCAAGCAATTCCTGTTGATATTTCTAGTCCAACAAATGGCTGCTGGGATCTTTAGGGTTATTGCAGGGCTTTGTAGAACCATGATCATTGCTAACACCGGTGGAGCTCTCACTCTTCTACTTGTCTTTCTTCTCGGTGGTTTCATCCTTCCTAAAGGTTAGTCCAAAGTATAAAAAAAATCAAACCCATAAACTGTTCGACGAAATTCCCCAATGAATTTACTCAAGAGTTTGTGTGTTAACAGGTCAAATCCCGGATTGGTGGGGATGGGGTTATTGGGTTTCACCCATTACATATGCTTACAATGCGATCGCAGTGAATGAGATGTTTTCTAATAGGTGGATGAATAAATTTGTAAGTCATAATCATTCTCCAATTATTTATAAATTTGAAATATATATATATATATATATATATATATATATATATATATATATATATATATATATATATATATATATATATATATATATATATATATATATATATATATATATATATATATATATATATATATATATATTGAATACACTAACATGATTAAATCTATATAGGCTTCCGACAATGTAACAAGATTGGGTTTACAAATTTTGAAAAACTTCGATGTTCCTAGACAAAGCAACTGGTATTGGATTGGGACAGCTGCCCTTGTGGGTTTCACAATTCTCCTAAACGTGTTGTTCACTTTAGCACTCATGTATCTCGATGGTAAGTTTCAATTTATATTTTTTTATTTATATTTTTGAATGGAGACAAATTTTTTAATTATAAAATTATAAAATTTAGCTCCTGGGAAACGACAAGCAATAATATCGAAAGAAACAGCAGCCGAAATGGAAGCAAACCAAGAAGAAAATACCGAAATACCAAGACTGAGGGTAAATCCGTCAAAAAGAGATACACTTCCTCAGTCTTTATCAGCTGCTGATGGAAACAACACAAGTATGAAAAACAAATATAAAAAAAAATGTTACATTCATAGTTATGTATTTATATTTATACGTGACTCATTTTTAAAATTACAGGGGAAGTAGCTATGCAACGTATGAGCGATCCAAGTCATGCCCATGGAATAAAAAGAGACCAAGATTTATATATCGAAACTGCAACCGGTGTATCCCCTAAAAAAGGAATGGTTTTACCCTTCACTCCTCTCGCCATGTCATTCGACAGTGTCAACTATTATGTCGATATGCCAGCTGTAAGTTTCATACATAACTTGTTTTAATTTAGTACGCTATGATAAATAGGTTGGGTAAACGGCCTCAAAGATTCCCAACAACCCTTTCAATGAAGTAATAGAGAAAACTGAACACAAGAATAAACGTGTAAACTCTAACAATCGGATAAAAACCATGGGCCTCCTGAAAGAAAAATTCACTATCTCACGTTCTCCAAAAATTTAACCCGCTCAACATAAGAGAAGAAAGAAAGAACCAAACACTTTAAGTGTATTTGATTGTGGCACATTGCCACGAAAGCCTTGGACTCCTTTTACAAGAAATAAATCTGAACCAAATATGGTAATTAAAATTTGAATAATGAATTAAACAGGAAATGAAGGAACAAGGGGTGACAGAAGATAGGTTACAATTACTTCGAGGTGTAACGGGTGCATTTAGGCCTGGAATCTTGACTGCATTGATGGGAGTAAGTGGAGCTGGAAAAACTACATTAATGGATGTTTTAGCAGGAAGGAAAACAGGTGGTTATATTGAAGGTGATATAAAAATATCCGGATATCCAAAAAATCAACAAACTTTTGCAAGAATTTCTGGATATTGTGAACAAACTGATATCCATACACCCCAAATCACAATTCGCGAATCTTTAATCTACTCAGCTTTCCTCCGTCTCCCCAAAGAAGTTAGCAATGAAGAAAAAATGGTGAGCTAACTTTTCTCAAAATAAAATTTTAAAACTGTTAATCTTTAATGGGTAAACAAAATGGTTAGTTACCTATTTATGACATTAACCCTATAAATTTATAATCTTTTTTTTTTTGTTCAGACTTTTGTGGATCAAGTGATGGAGTTAGTTGAGTTAGATAATCTAAAAGATGCAATAGTGGGACTTCCAGGAGTTACTGGTTTATCAACAGAACAAAGAAAGAGGCTAACAATTGCAGTAGAACTTGTTGCAAATCCTTCAATTATTTTCATGGATGAACCAACTTCTGGGCTTGATGCAAGAGCAGCTGCCATTGTTATGAGAACTGTAAGAAACACTGTGGATACTGGAAGAACCGTTGTTTGCACTATTCATCAGCCTAGTATTGATATCTTTGAAGCATTTGATGAGGTAAACTTAAACAATATCTATTTCTAATTTTCTATACAAAGTTCTATATCAATTCTATATATATAAACAAGTTATTGATCTTTATCATATATCATGTGTCTTCAGTTGCTACTAATGAAAAGAGGAGGTCAAGTGATCTATGGGGGACCACTGGGCAGGAACTCCCAGAAAATTGTTGAATATTTTGAGGTATTTCTCATAAACCAATACGAAATTAAAAAAAAAATGAGTTGATCACTAAAATGACAAAAAAGGTACAGATATTATAATAAATGATGACTGTATTTTGCAGGCAATTCCAGGGGTACCAAAAATAGCAGAGAAGTACAATCCAGCAACATGGATGTTGGAAGTAAGTTCTATTGCTGCAGAGGTTAGACTTGGAATGGATTTTGCTGAACACTACAGGAATTCAGCTTTGCATGAGTAAGAACTAAGAACTAAGAACTAAGAAGAGATTTTATATTTTTATTTATGTAATTAAAAAAAAAAAAAGTTGAAGGAACGAATTAATTGAAAATTAATATTGAAATGCAGAAGGAACAAAGGTTTGGTTCAGGAGTTGAGTATACCTCCTTCAGGTTCAAAAGATCTTTATTTTGCAACGCAATATTCTCAATCAACATGGGGACAATTCAAATCGTGTTTATGGAAACAATGGTGGAGTTATTGGAGATCACCTGATTATAATCTTGTTCGTTACTTCTTCACTTTAGCTTGTGCACTCATGGTGGGAACTATTTTTTGGAAAATCGGGAAAAAAAGGTTTCTATCTTTTTCTTCTTTTTACTTCGTTCATTTCATACCTTTTGACCCTGATCTTTTTACTTTGTTTTACCATTTTTTTTATTCTGACAGGATTTTTCGAAAAAAAAATAAAAACGCAGTTACTTTTTTTGACATGGAAAATTTTTATGACATATTTTTGTATATTTGAAAGAGTCAACGACTTTTCATATATTTGAAAAGCTGACTATGTATATATAAATTAATATTATTTTTTTGAATCTTCAGAGACAGTAGTAGTGATCTGACAACAATCATTGGAGCCATGTATGCTGCTGTTCTTTTTGTGGGAATCAACAACTGTTCAACGGTTCAACCAATCGTAGCAACAGAAAGAACTGTTTTTTATCGCGAAACAGCTGCTGGAATGTACTCCGCGTTACCATACGCCATGGCACAGGTTAAAAAAACAAAAAACAAAAAAAAATATCATCATACCGTTCACTTTTATATTTTTTTACTGATAAATTATATAAAATTAATGAAATGCAGGTGTTTGTGGAGATACCGTATGTATTTGTTCAAACAACATATTACACTCTCATAGTGTATGCCATGGTGTCATTCGAATGGACTGCGGCTAAATTCTTTTGGTTCTTTTTCATAAACTTCTTTTCGTTCCTTTACTTCACATACTATGGAATGATGACGGTTTCCATTACACCAAACCACCAAGTCGCAGCTATATTTGCAGCCGCTTTCTACTCCCTTTTCAATCTTTTCTCCGGTTTCTTCATTCCAAGACCCGTAAGTGCTCTTTCCTAGTTTCTTTTTTGTTACATCTGGTTGTTTTTCCAAAAGAGCCCTGGAGGAGACTTGAGAGAGGGTAGACTTAAACATATATAAAGACAGATGTGGGATACCAACATACCCTCTTAGACCTAGGCTGCTCTGATACCATGTTAGATATGTGAAGTCCTTGATTTTCTCTCCAAAAGATCATTTGTCTATATTTGACGGACTAACCGAAAAGCTAGCTGATAGCCGATAAAAACTGACATTTAGTAAATACTAGCTAGAAAGTATGAAATGACATAAAAGGGCATGTAGTCTTAGATGAGAGATGGCAGCATGCCTAACATAGTCTTAGATGAGAGATGGCAGAGTCCAACATATATAGAGACGGATGAGTCAGTGTCTAGCTGATGTGGGACACTAATAGTTTAGTTATAGGAACTTATCAACTCATAAAATTAATATTTTTAACTTTTTTGTTGAATTCAGAGGATACCCAAGTGGTGGATATGGTACTACTGGATTTGCCCGTTGGCATGGACTGTATACGGTGCGATTGTGTCACAATACGGTGATGTGGAGGCGACCATTAATGTGCCTGGGATGTCATTTGATCCTAGAATTAAAGATTACGTTAAAGACAATTATGGTTATGACCCGAATTTCATGGCACCCGTTGCTATAGTTTTGGTTGCTTTTGCGGCCTTTTTTGCTTTTATGTATGCATATTGCTTGAAGACATTGAACTTCCAAATGAGGTAGTTAGGTCACAACTTGTAAAATATAGACACATGTTATTGAGCCATTTGAGATTGGTGACAATTGGATATAGTGTATTAGATTTATAATGTATGGAGAAGTTTTGGGATGTATTTTGTAATTGTATATGTTCAAAGATATTGTAATGAAAGTATGAAAAAGTTTATCCATCTTGCAGACGACTTTATAGCATGAAACATTAAATTTAATAGAATGAAAGCATTTGCAACTTTTTTTATTCAATGTTGAGTGTTCTGAAAATGGTCATTTTCAAATAATCAAAGTTGGGAATTAAAATGATTTAGATCTAGGAAGGTTTTATAAAAACTTTTTATTTAGGTATTTTGAGGTTTTTGTGGTAGTTCAATTTCTCATATTTATTGAACCAAACACAAGAATTTATGAGAATTAAATTATAACTAGCAAAAGGCTGCATGCAACATTTGTTGCGGGGTGGAATAAGGTTAGCGTAAGGTTAACCTATTTTACATTGCGCTTGGAAGTATTTATCACATACCAAAATCATGGAAAATAGCAATCTACTTTATCTTTAACCAATAATAGTATTAAAGAGAAATGTTATGCTTCATATTGGACTCATTGCACCAATTTATCCAGCTATCCATCTCCAAACTCCACCTCCACCTAGAAGTTGATTTTCATTGGTTGAAACAACTTCCCTCTGGCTCAATGGACTCCATTGATGATAACATCATCTGTAGATCCTGGATCTACACTTGAAATCACCATAATAAATACGTTGTAATTATAAATTAAATGTATCTTGATTATTAATCAAATACTTAAAATACCTCTAGTTCAACACATTTTCATCTTTAAGAAGCCAGATGGCCTTTAACAGAAAAATATAGCAAGAACATTTAAGAAAAAAGGAAATTTAATGAAACAAAAGAAAATAAATAGTTACCTCTTCGCAAAGCTAGTTCCATGGTTTTGCATTCCAAACCACATTGCCCATCGTAATCTTATTCAAAGAACTGTAAATGCACCAAATTAGAGAGTAATGAAAAATAATGCACCAAATTAGAGAAAGTTTATATAGATTGGCAAGAGGTGTTATTGAAACTTCCAGTGACACAAACCTTCATTGAATGATATGAAACAACTATATGTAGCGTATGAACAACGACATAGTTTTCCGGGTATGCTTGGAAGCATTGATTGCTCAAAGTGGATATGGAGAAATTGTCTCGTGGCATGGAAAGGCCAATACACAAGTGGCCATCTTGGAGCGCCTCCATTGGTATTAGAGGTTGTTGCTTTCAAAAGACTTAGGGATTTGACATGCTTTTTTCGGGGTTGCAGGTTCCAATAACGACATAAACTTTCTTGATCAGTCGCCAATATTTGAGGATCTTTTGTCATGAAAGGCACCGAATGCTCCTTTCACAGTGAATAACCATGAGTATAATTTTGAGTATTACCTCACGGATGTAATATATACAACATATTCTAAGTTTGTGTAGGTGTTTCAACACCCCATAGAACTAAGCGACAAAATTTTCAAGAGAAGACAAGAAGGAGTATGTAAGGACATGGAACATGCTTTCGGGGTTCTGAAATCAAAATGGCACATAGTTGAACATAAGACACGACCATATCACTTGGACACTCTATGAGATATTATGTATGCATGTATCATAATGTATAACATGGTGATTGAAGATAAATGACAAAATATTGTGGAGTATTCAACTACGGACCTAGACATGTGCAATTTCAACTAGGGACGGTGGAGTACTTACATAGAGTCATTGATATTCAAGACCAACAAAAACACATGCAACTTCAAGAAGACTTGGAAGATCATTCAATGAATATATATATATATATATATATATATATATATATATATATATATATATATATATATATATATGATGGTAATGTTCTAAAAGGCGCACGCCAAGGCGTTCAATGGCGTGAGGCGTGGCTTCGCCATTACGAAAAGACTCATAACGTTGTTGTTAGGTGTGCGTGTGGCCAGATGTGATCTGGTGCATTATGGCATGTTATGGCGTGTGTTTTTTTCGTTTAAGATACATTTTTTTTGTTTTTTGTTGTCTTTTCTAATCGAGGATACATGTATTGTGTTTTTTGTTAACTTTTTGTTATTAGTTATTGATATAACTCTTTTAAAAAGTAGTTATATTTCATATAAATTTATATTTATGTGGTAATATAATTATAAATTAATACAAAATTGTTGCCTTATAGCAGGCCTTGAAAAACGTCATGGCTCGTTAAGCTTGAGGTTTAGCCTTGTCGTCATGCGACGTCTCACGCCATTTAGAACCTTGTATGATGGTAACGAAGATGAATAATTTAGGAAAAAAATGTATTTTAGGATTTATTAAAATTTTATTTTTAGTTTTTAAATGTTACTTTTATTTTATGATTTAATTAAATTAGATGTGTTATTAATATATATGTTTTTTTATAAATATTATGACATAAATAAAAAATAAATAAATAAATAAATAAGAAATTGGAAAAATAGAAATTACAAAACTCAAAAAATAAAAATAAAAAAGAAATAGAAAATAGAGGTTTTATCATATGTTATTTGATGTTGTCAATTTCCACATTTGGTGTTATAACACAAATGTATGAATATGATGATGAGTGACACCTTTTGGGTGTGATAACATTTAATAATATGTTGTCCACACCTATTAGTCTAAACACTTTCATACATGATCCAATATTCCATATGTAAAACCCTATTTTATAGTATGTGGTTGTTATGAGACTAATTGTGGAGTGGTAAGTTTAGACTCATATTCTTCCAAGAGCTTTACTAAAAGTTCATTTGTAGTTATTGAGGTTTTTAGCTACAAGCGTAAATGATTATTTCACTACAAGAAAATTTCAATTTAGCTACGGAAAAATTTCATAGCAAAAAGCTGAAATTCCGTAGCTAAAGCTGAATAACTACGAAATTTCCTATGAAGATTTTCACTTAGTCTCCATTGCTTTTTTTCCTTGTAGCAAAATGTTTAGCTACAAAATTATAATTCCATAGCAGTTTTGCTATGATAATTTCTACGGTATCTATTTCGTTGCAAATTGAGTTCCGTAGCATTTTCGTAGCAAATTCCGTAACAATGTTTCTGTAGCAAATTCCATAGCAATTTTTCCATAACCAATTTCATATCAATGTTTCCGTAGCAAATTTGATAGCAATTTTTCCATAACCAATTCCGTAGAATTGTTTCCGTAGCAAATTCCATAACAATCTTTCTGCAACCAATTCTGTAGTAATGTTTCCGTAGCAAATTCCATAGCAATCTTTCCGTAACCAATTTCGTAGTAAATTCTGTAGTAATTTTTCTGTAGCATATTCCGTAGTAATTTTTCAGTAGCAAATTCCGTAGTAATTTTTATGTAACAAATTCCATGGTATTTTTTCGTAAGAAATTCCATAGCAACTTTTTCATAGAAATTTTTCCGTAGCAAATTCCGTAACAATTTTCTATAGACAATTCCATACCATTTTTCTTTAAAATCGGTTATTTAATTTGACTTATTATATTAATTTACAAAATACAATTAATATAAAACCAAAAATAACAAAGTATTTCTATAAAAACTAAAAGAAATATCCAATACATCAAAAGATACATATTTCAAAATCAAAAGTCGCTACAAATTAAACGTAAAACATTATTCGATAAATAATATTCTATCATTGATTAATAAAATTTTGACATGTTCACTCAGTGTGTTAATGACATTCATTACTTGTGCAAGTTGTTGTTCAAACTTTGCTTGAACATCCATATTTTTCTGCTGAAACTCCACATTCCTTTTTTAAGCATCCTTATATTTTTGATGAACATCCTTATATTTTTGTTGAATATCCTCATATTGTTTGTGTTGCGTCTCAACTAATTTCTTCAAACTCTTAATCTCGACTTTTGTCTCGACATTATTATCCTCCTATTGTTTGTGATGTATTTTAAACGATTCTTTACTAGAACGAATGTGCTTGCCATATGAGCCAAATCCATATAATCTTTTTTTTCGATCATGTCCCCAAACAACATCATAAAATAGTTTATCCTCATCAATTTCCTCTCTTATCGCCTCCAACTGATCACTCCGTTCCATAAAATCATCCTAGAAATTTATAATTGTGCTGGGATAAAACTTACACAAAAAAAATCAAAATAAAACTTACATGAAATTATTCAAAATAAAACTTACATGAATTTTTTTAGCTTTCTCAACTAAAAAAGTCACTCCATTGTGATTCTTAGTGTGTGTATACAAGAATAGTTCATGGTGTGCCAGATCATGTCCCCAAAGCTTCTTCTACACATGTACAAAAAAATCAATATTAAAGTAGATTGCTATTGTTACATTTAGGCTTAGATATTTAAAAATGAAAAAATAGCAACTTACTTTTAGGCTAAACCCTTTTAAAAATCAAAATGGAACTAGATTGTTATGATACAAAAGTAAATGAAAGTAGATTGCAATTTTTTGTATGTAGGCTTCACTCTTTAAAAATGAAAAATAAAATAGCATACTTTTTAGGCTTAGTCCTCTTAAAAACCAAAACGGAACTTTTTTTTTTGAATTCTTGGTGCAAATATAAAATAACATACTTAAAGTCTTTTCATTATACTTTCGTACCTCTTACTTCTTTAAATCTTGGGTGCTACTCAAACAACATTTGCAGCATCATGGATGATGTTTGATGAGGCAGTTTTTGGACAAACAAGATGCTGTTAAGTGGGGTCCGTGCCTCTGGCATCCTAGATTTTGCACCACCACCCATGTATGGTATTATTGATAACTGCATCAAAACAAAACAAACATATTCATTAATTCATTCATTTATATATAACATAAATAAATAAATAAATCTATGAAACATATGCTTATAGGAGGAGGACTACCATATGCACCACCATAACATTGATTTACACCAACTGCAGCTTGATTACCATCATGTTCCCCATTGTGTTTCTTCCCACCTCTTGCATGACAAAAAAGGTAAAAATAAATATGTTGAGATTTTATATGGAATTGACAGATGCAAAAATCATGTTTTTACCTTTTTCTTCATGCCTCTTTCGTGTTTCACGAGGTACAAAAGTCCCATCTGATTTTGCAATCACGTCTGATTTTGTTTTAGCATATTGTATTCTCAGTGTGATCATTTAGACAATTAAAAAAAAAAAAATTTAGTTTTCATACTATGATTACGATCACCCTTTCTCTCATGTCCATGTTTGCTAATAATAGTCTACAGGATTAATGTCTCCCTTAAGTTTTAAATATCATAGATGTTGTTTGAGTTTCACCTAGTATTCAAGAATGAAAATTGCCTTTTATCTGATTAAGTGATTGGACAAACACTACAATATGTTTTGTCTATAGCAAATGATATGCTAGAAGGTTGTGGCTTTACATATCTGCTCCTAATACATTGAGCCAACTTTATCCCTCATTTGATGTTCAAACAAGTAATGTGGCTCCTTTTGCAGCAAATATGATGCTTTGATACCAAACAAACTTAATCCTAGAGAGACATTAGTGGACAATTTGCAGTTGAGGTTATCCATGAATGTTCCTTTTTCAGTGATAGAAAACTAATAGTAAATTTTGTGTATAACTTATGAAAAACTATTGGTTTATCTTTTTTCAGGCACATTTATATAACGGACACAGAAAGTAAGAACTGGAAGTGCATAAATGTTAATCTTCTATAAGTATACTGTCTCTAAGAAGGTAAGAAAAATAAACTTGTAGAATTTATTAGAGTTTACATAGCATTTGCTGTACTATATCATCTCAACTTATTGCTCCTAAATACATTGAGTTGTAGCTAAAGTTTACAATGAATAAGCTGGAAAGTTGGAAGATACAACGGGAAAAGGAAGTGTGTTCTCAATTTAGAAATTTAGCTTGGTTTCTAGATACGGGTTAAGCATGAGGAACTGTGTTGTAATAAATAATGAAGAAGAAGTAAAAGCAATTGAATTCAATACACCATAGGTTTGTCATAGAATGCAAAACCCTGCATCTGCTTGAGAGCATTGGTGATAGATGAAACATCCTCAAAAACAACCCACACTTGACCCTTGTGTTTTAAGGTTTTAAACGCAAGTATCTCCAGGATTTTTCCAAATTGTGAGATCATCGATTGTTGCGATTTCTTTAACTCTGGAAAAACAATTAAACATGATCCAAAATGGAACTTTTGTTTGCTTATTTATTTTAGCATCCTACTTTTTACTTTAAATATACAAAAACTAAAAGTATAATGCAAATACTTTAATGAAAGTAGATTTCTATTTTTTGCATTTAAAAATGAAAAAAATAACAACTTGCAATGTCATCGTAGGTATAAAAGATAAAGCACAAAGGTTAAACATGAGTGGATTGAATTGGATTGGATTGGACTGGAGTGGAGTGGATTGGAACCTGGAACAAAGAAAAAGTTGAAACAGTTCATGCCTTTAATTAATATTGCATATATAGTCTCTTTAAAAAAAGATATTGCATACATAAAGAATATTTGAGTATGATAAATGACCGTTTTACCCTTCCCCAACTTAGCACATTATAACATAGTTCAAAGGAATGGTAGGAAGAGAAAAAGGGTGTCTAGATAGTATAAAGGGTACTTTACTCGCTTAACCCATTAAGACATTCCATCGATCAAGTAAATGTTGTTGTATACGTAAAGACTTTTTGAATATGATAAATGACCATTTTGCCCGTTGCTGACTTTACCCATCAAAATTCAACCAATCAACCAAAACCTAATAAAACATTAACCCTCTTTATAATTCTAATCTTTCTCTCCCAAATTTTGGGAAAATAGATGTTAAGAAACAAAGGATAAACAAAATAAAATCCGAAATGATGAATAAAGTTAAAAATCATGACATGAATACTCCATGGATTTACTCATATTGATATAGCTTCTTCTTCTTTTTCTTCTTCATACTAATACAATAACATCTTAATAAAATCCGAATTATTAAGATGTGTAATTTTGTTTCTAGGTAAACATTGGTGTGAGAAATAGATCTAAGTATACTTGGGGCTGTCTACTTTATTAGCTAGGAATACACATCAATCTACAAATACAAAAGTAACACGATAGGTAGATCCTGGAGAGAGAATTAGAGAGGGCAACAAAGATAAGGAGAGAGATAGAGATAGAGGGAGAGATTTGAAAGAGATTGAGAGAGATAGAATGAAAAAGAAGGAAGCTGAAGTGGAAAGGCTTAACAAAAGTAACAAGGATGCAGAACGATATAGAGACAGAGAAAGAGAAAGAGAAAGAGAAAGAGAATGAGAAAAAGAAAGGGACAGGGATAATATTAGAATATTGCAAATTGCATAGGTTGAGATTGTGACCATGAGTTGTAGAGTTTATAATTCAGAAGAATTACCATCAAAAGTTGCCAAATAAACAGAAAATTATCATAGCCATTAATGGACAAAGGTCACCCCCAATGGGCATTCCATGGGGAGTTTAATAGGAGAAAAGGGTGACGTGGCAATTAAATAGATGCAACATGCATTGTGCAGTGGGTTGAATGAATTGGGGGGGGGGGGGGGGGGGGGTTTAATCCCCATTCAACAGTGGTATAACATTTGTTTTAATTTTATTTCTTTCTCAATTTACTATAAAAGTTTATTTTTTTGGTTTTTCTTTCTCCATTTATTATAAAAACTTATTTTTTCTTTCCTTTTTTTTGTTTATCTTTCTCAATTTATATTGAAAGTCATTTAATATTTTTTTTCAATAAACAAACTATATATTATTACTTTTTTTATTTATACTTTATTTTATTTTATGTTCAATAATTTAATTATTTAGTTACTCTATATCTTTTTATTCTAAACAAAAATATATATATATAAATCTTAAAAACATTTTAAAAAGATAACATCTTATTTATTATAATACAACATAATGAATTACATATTAATAAAACGTTCCCAAATATGCTCCATTAAATCATCTCGAAGAGCATGATGTACTGCATTAACACTTAATTCATAGTTTCTTTGAATTTGATATTGAACTTCTTCGACAAGTCCTTGATTCACACTTATAGGAGGATCAACATCATCTGACCAATTACTAATTGCATTTTCTTCATTTTCTATGATCATATTATGTAATATAATGCATGTATACATTATATCCTTTATATTTTTAAGTTGCCAAGATCTTACTAGACCTCGTACAATTGCCCAACGAGACTGAAGAACACCAAATGCTCTCTCTACATCCTTTCTTGCAGCCTCTTGCATTTCTTTAAACTTAATCCTTTTTGGGTCAACCGGATATGGAAAATTTTTAACCATTGGAGCCGATTAAGGATATATACCATCTACAAGATAATATCCTTTTGTGTATGTTCTTCAATTAACAGTAGAATTGCATTCATGAGCATAACCTTGTAATACATCATTGAATAATGGTGATTGGTTAAGTACATTAATGTCATTGTTAGACCCGACAACCCTAGCATATGCATGCCATATCCAAAGGTCGTGTGATGCAACTGCATCCAACATTATTATTAGACAACCTTGATTACCTCGAATATATTGACGTTGCCATGCAACAGGGAAATTTTTCCAAGGCCAATGCATGCAATAAATACTTACAAACATACCAGGAAACCCATGCTTTTATGAATGTTTTTGTACTAAATTTTGGCTGTCATTAGCATTAGGTTTTCTCAAATAATGGCTTAAATAAACCTCAATCACACATCGACAAAAGTTTTGTAGACATTCGATTGAATTTGATTCACCAATTCATATGTATTCATCAAAGAGGCACAACTGGCATATGGCAACAGTGCATTTTTGTAAAGGGGAAAGACCATTGTTTCCTAAAGCATCTTTTCTTTGTTGAAAATAATTAGAATGGTTAGAGATACCGTTAACTATTTGAAAAAATAGTTCTCGCCTCATTCGAAATCTTCATCTAAACGTTTCAGGTGGGAAAACAGGATGCTCATCGAAATATTCTTTCCAAAGATGTTTATGACCTTCTTCACGATCTATATCTATATATCTTCGACTTTGTCCAGGACGTCTTGAACTTTCAGCATTTGACTGTTCTACTTCCAATCATTTTGGCTCCTTATATAGTTGAAATGTAGAATTACTTGTGAGATGCTTGATTATGAATTCAGAAGCAGAATCATCTGAGGATGATGATGACATCGTATGAGAAAGAAATTAAGAAATAGTTTGAATTGGTAGGTATGAAATAATAAAAAGGTTGTATTCTTTTATAGCAAAATATAGAGTCAAATGAAATCCAAATTGAAGTAAAATGAAATCCAAATTATATTAAAATGAAATTGAAATTAAAGTAAAATGAAATAGAAACTAAAGTGAAATGAAATCCAAACTGAAGTCAAATGAAATTCCAGTTAAAGTAAAATAAAATTAAAATTATATTCGAATGAAATTGAAATAAAAGCAAAATGAAATTGAAATGAAAGTGAACTGAAATCCAAATTACAGTTATATGAAATTGAAATTAGAGTCAAATGAATTTGAAATTAGAGTCAAATGGAATTCAAATTAAAGTAAAATGAAATTCAAGTTAAAGTCAAATGAAATTCAAATTACAGGAAAATGCATACAAGATGTTCAACTCTACAAATAAAGATGACCAGATTATATTCTCATTCACACCTACCAACCATCTGATACACGAATCATGAATCCAAATTACTATACACAGTTGTTATCTTTGTATGATCCCGAAAATCCAAAAAATCATCCACAACATCCATACCCAAATCCAAACAATCATCTACAATATCCATACCCAAGTCCAAACAAGATTCCACAATATCCATACCCAAATCCAGATAATCATTCACAACATTCATACCAAAATGCATACCCAGATTTTACCAGCCCAGATCCTCCTCATATTCCAAAAAATGAGCCAACACCAACATAAACTCCTACCAACAAACGGCAAAAAAATACAAAAACCTACTGGAGCAAAGAAGAAGAAATGCTGTTGGCAAAAGCTTGGCTACAAATTTCAGAAGACAGCATTACCGGAAGTCAACAACGTGATAAAGAGTTCTGGTGATGAATTATTGCGTACTACGAAAAAATCAACACGTCGAACGTTGCAAGAACTCAAGCCAACCTTAAAACGCATTGCCATTACATGAACCTATTTGTAGTTGCATTTAATCAAATATACATAGTGTTGAAAAGTCAACACCTCAGTGGATGGTCTAGGATGATCTCAAAAGTAGAGCTTTTCAGCATTATCATGCTAGATATGGTGCCGATTTTAGGCATGAACATATTTGGAATATCCTTAAAAATGAACCGAAATGGAAAGGTTCAAGCACTGCATCTGGGGCATCTATGTCTTCATCAAATACATAATCATTCATTAACCTGGATAATGATGAAGTTACAACTCGTCCAATTGGTAGGAATGCATAAAAAGGGAAAGCTACCAATTCAACTTCCTCATTTGGTAATAGGCTTGATGAAATACTTGAAAAACATATACAAGAAAATAAAAATACTTTCGAACGCTACCAAAAGTCTTTGGATATGATGAATGCATTGAAAGAAAGAAATATGAAATTTAAAGAAGAAAAGGTAAAGTAATTGTAATCTTTAATTAATATTTAGTAATTGCAACTTTTAACTTTTCGTTAATGTAATATTCTAGTTTTATTTATTAATATTATTTATAAAAAAAATTAAAATGGTGATGTGGAGATCCATTGAACTCTTAAGAGTTTAATGGAATGTAGAGTTTAATAGGTTGAATGGTATAGTTAATGGAATGCTGATGTGGCAATCCATTGAACTATTAAGAGTTCAATGCATTAGGAATGGTCTAAGCAAGGTTGAGGTTCATTAATGCACAAGCCTCTTGTGAGCTGCCATATGCCTAATCTTCAACAGGTTGGTAATCAGGGTCTATTTATTACATTATCATTCATTTGAAAAATACAATGTATAACACTATAACTACTATATATCATCTTATTTTGATAGAGACTCTAAATATGTTCCAAAAATCCTTGTAGAGAACATATAGATACTAATTAAGAGATTAATTAGCACATACATCATAAGAGATTAATTAGCAATAATAACAAGAAAATTTAGTTCAACTGAAAGTGTAATGTTAAATTGAAAAAAATAAGATGTTTTATCAAACAGTTAATATGCATTAGATATAAGGAGCGTTGAAATTAGTATGCAGAAAGAAAACAACGAAAGAAACCAATACATACCTTTTAATTTGATATCCACTTCAACGATGAACACTTCAAACGCTCGAATTTTACTATAGAACTGATTCACACTGATGAAAATTCACCAATGTTTTTAAATGCAATAAACTCGATCAATCAAATTCGTTAATAAAAAATTGAATCAAACTGCGTGTATAGATTGATAGAGTTAACAGAACATTAACTTGCCTCAGATTCCATGGAGAGATCAATATCCTTCAAGTCATTGGATGATAGAAAGAGAAAATAGAGCAAAAAGAAGAGAGAAGGATGTTACCTAGTAGGGATGAAGACGATCGAGAAATATCTATCGTTTGATGGAGCAGGCGGCGAACGACAAACCAAATGAGAGTGAGAGGAGCTCTGATCGATAATGGCGTAACTGATTTGAGGAATGAGGAATGCAAACGGCGACAGGTCATGCGATTGAAAATTTTGATCGGGATACCTCTGATTTGGGGAAGAAGACTTATTTGGGTCATGTGATCTGACTCATTTTCTCTTAATAAGACTGATGATCGGGACGTCAAAAGTTTTTATATTATATATAAAGTTATCACAACTTTGCCTATATAACAGTTTGAGAAAATCAAAAACAATATTTACAATTAGTTATATATAATTCTTAAAAAAACAATATTTAAATGGAAGACTACAGATATGGTCCATGTGTTTCATAAAAAAACCGAATTTATCCATGCCTTTTAGAGAATTTATAGAAATGACCCATGTGCTTATAAAAGTTACATAAATGGTCCAAAATGAAATATGATTTTTGGTTGAAGTTTCAATTCAATTTCATTTTCAATTTCTGGTTAATGGCCAGTTACAGATAATTTTGCAATTCCCAATGTTTGTCTTGCCCAATATCTTCATCCAAAACCTGATTACACCAAAATAAAGTGAAGCCGTATATATATATATATATATATATATATATATATATATATATATATATATATATATATATATATATATATATATATATATATGTTCTTTTATCATTTAACTTGAAAGCAATCCAAAATGCAATATGATTTTTGTTGCGAGTTAGCTATAATCTGATGTGTTTTTGTTTGTGTGTCTTCTTTAATCTATTTCTTTCTTTTCCTATTTTCAACTATTTACCTTTTTAAAGATTGTTGAGACTACAAGAAGAGTTTGTTAACTAACAAGTGATGTGGAAATACAACTAATCAGTGGCTGGTGTTGGTTAATGCAGTGAAGTATGTAGTGATGCTGCCTTATGGTGTTATAATTACTGAATCACTAAAAGAGGGTGTTGAGTTTTACTTGAGAGATGGTAAATAAATAATTATGTAATTGGTTTATTTTAGAAACAAATTCATTAAACCATTGTTTTTTTCACTAAAAAACCAAAATAAAACAACATGACAACAATATAAATGGCGGTAATTTGGTCCAAATACATAAAAATTATCCTAAATTTACAGTAAACAGAAGTAAAATGAAATAAATGGTTGGTTATCGAACCGAAACCAGCAAAAAATGTACACCATAATTCCAAATGCAGGCAATATTGACCGTAAGACTTTAAAGGGTAAAACCATAAATATTCATTCTACACTTCAACCAGATGCTAAATATGTTAACAACCCTCCTATAACAATCATTCAGTAGACCTCAGATCCTAATAATTTTAAACATAGGTACATCATTACTCATCATTGTTATAAAATCTAATCATATAGTTTCGTGGCAAAATAACTACAAAATATAGTTTTGTAGCAAAATGTCATAGCTGAATTGCTATGAAATATCATTGTGTAGCAAAGTGTAACACTTGGTTTCCTGGTACGTGTTTAACTTAATCAATGATGCATCTTAGAAGGGCTACTCGATGAGTTGGGGTCTTGACTCGGTGAGTAGGACAGGCTGGATGAAACCCTAATATTTAGGGCTTGCACCTCTACCCCAACCTTTATCACCTCCAAACCCTAATCTTGCAACCCTAATCCACCTTGAGTGATCTTGAGCTATTTCTTGCCATTTTGAGTGTTATTTGTGCCTTTTGAAGCTTGTGGAAGAAGAAGAAGACAGAAGGCTCAAGGGGGAAGAAGTAGATCCAGGAACTACACTCCAATTGCTACATTTTCTTGTAATCAAGTCCCTAACTTGATCATTCTTCTCTTAGATCTATTTGTTTCCATTTTATGAAGGTATTGATTCAAGAACCCTGGACCTTGGGATTGGGATGTCCCAAGTGACTTATATCTCAGATCTAGGATCTAGGAAGGGTTCCATGGCATAAAGGTGCATACTTTATGACCATGGAAGCCCCATGCAAGCTTATAAGCAAGTTCATGGCCTTTTTAGCCTTAAAAGACCATGCATGGAAGGAAAGCTCGAGACTTTATGTATCCAATAGATGTTAAAAGCCTAGATCTAGTATATTGTGCCTTGGTTTAGATTGTTATGGATTGTGGACCAAGATTTATGCTTTAGAGAAGTTAGGGTTTGCGTTAAACCCATTAAGAGGGACTAAGGATGGGTAAAGTTGGAAACTTCACCCTTAAGAGTGTATTTCCAGTATGTAGATGAAGTTTGGAGTGTAGATCTGAAAGGTATGAACATAATCCATTGGGATGGCTCAATCAGACAGGGGAACTTGGCGAATCTAGAGAAGGACTCGACGAGTTGAAGCGGGCTGTTCCGATCATTAGAACAGGAATAACTCGACAAGTCTGTGAAGGGACTCGACGAGTTGACTCAGTTGACCACGAGTCTAAGCATTACAGGGACTCGCCGAGTTGGGAGATAACTCGACGAGTTAGGTTGACTGGGAGTTGACCTTGACTTTGATTTTGACCAGGACGTTAACTTTAACTAGGGGTAAAATGTTCATATTACCATAAGAAGGATTATCAGATTTTGATTAAGTGTGATTATGGAATTGATAGCCGGAAAGTCGCCGGAGCAGCAGACAGGGATTTCTCACTCGAGTTTTCAGCAGTCAGTCTTATGAGGTGAGTTCCCTTAAGTAGGAATGGGTCTAAGGCACCAAGGTCGGCTCGTAGTATGGTATGTTAGTAGCTGAGTGTGGGCGAGGCCCGTATCTCATAGTATCTGAGTGTGGGCGGGGCCTGCATCTCATAGTAGCCGACTGTGGGTGGGGCCTGTATCTCATAGCTTATTTTGATTATGGATATATGCCTGATTGAAAGATTTAGTTATACTTGTTGTCTGTGTGATACTTGTATGTTTGTTTAGTTGTTGAGTGTGGGCCGGACTCGTATCTCATAGCAGCCAAGTGTGGGCGGAGCTCATATCTCATAGCAGTCGAGTGTGGGCGGGGCCCGTATCTCATAGCAGCCGAGTGTGGGCGGGGCTCATATCTCATAGTAGTCGAGTGTGGGTGGGGCCCATATCTCGAAGTAGTTGAGTGTGGGTGGGGCATGTATCTCCTAGTTAGCGGAGTGTGGGCAGGGCCCGTATCTCCATGAGTATGGGCGGGACCCGTATCTCCTAGTTGCATGTTATATGTGTATGGTATGTGGTAGTTTGGGGAGATTCACTATGCTTCGTGCTTACAATTTTCAGTTTTGGTTTCAAGTACTTCCACTAGCAAAGGGAATGGCTTGGGATGATCGCATGACACACACTACAGTTTCAGCCTGAGATTCTTTTAGACTATGATATTTTCTCATATGATTTTGATACAGTATTTGACATGATGTTTTGAGATACATGGTTCTTGATTTCTTTATGATGATGGATTATTTTTGGTCATATTAATGATTTAAAAACGAAATTTTTTGGGTTGTATTTTTGCAATGTTACACAAAGTAGCTACGACTTTTTTTCCATAGTAATTTTCGTAACAAAATAGCTACGTATTTTTTCACTGTAGCAAAATAGTTACCGAATACAGTTCGGTAGAAAAATTTTCTAGCGGAATAGCAATGGAATTTAATTTCATAGAAAAATAGCTAGGAAATTAATTTCCGTAATCAAATTTCGTAGCATAATAGCTCCTGAATATTATTTTGTAACATAATAGCTACGAAATTTAGTTTTGTAGTAATTTTCGTAGTAGAATAACTATGTAATTTTATTCCGTAGCCAATTCAGTAGCAGACTAAGTACGGATTACGATTCCGTAACAATTTCCTGTAACTAGATGGGGGTTTGCTACATAAATTTATTTCGTAGTGAATTTTGTAACAAAAAAGCTACGGAGAGTCATTTCGTAGCATATTCCATAGCAAAATAGCTACGAAGTTTTATTCAAAAGCACCTTTCCATAGTAATTCAGGAATTTTCTTTTACTGTTTTATTCAAAACAGCTAGGAGTTGATGCACTTCTGTTGGCATCTTCGGTGCTTCCTAATTCTTAATTACTTCAATCTTGGAGGGTTGGACATGAATCCCTTTGTTACTAACTACATGTTCTAAAAATTGTACTTCTCCAATCCAAAATTCACATTCGGTTTGGCGTACAACTTTTCTTTTCTTAGTAGTTCCAAGATTATTTGCAAGTGTTGACCGTGTTCTTCCTTGGTTCGTGAATATATCAATATATCATCGATAACTACTATCACAAATTTATCCAAGTACGGTTTGCAAACACTATTCATGAGGTCCTGGAACATTGTTGGATTGTTGGTCAATCCAAAGGCATAAGTAAGAACTCTGAATGACCATACCGAGTCCTAAATGTTGTTTTCGGAACATCGTCTTCTCGTACTACGAGTTGATGGTATCCTGATCTAATATCTATCTTTAATCTTCTAGAATCTTCATATGTTTTAGTCTATCAAACACCATATCCAATTTTAGTTGTGCATCGGTCTCACCAAAATTAAACATAGGTGATCAGTCTATGTTTAGTTTTGGTTCGTACCATGTACAATAAAACTCGACTAAGTAGTTTGACATAAAACCTTGCGTTGAATTCTTATCGAGGGTTTGGGTTTTCTATATTTTTGGGTTATATATGTGTTCTCATCGCGGGAGTGAGTTCATACATAACTCTATATCTTTGTGTTTTGTTATGTTCATGGGTATTATTAATTAGTGTTTGTTACTTTAGGTCTAGTTGATAAGGTAACGGCCAGTCAGGACAGTTGAAAGGGCAGGATTATTTTAGCATATAGTCGTTCTGAAATCCAGCAACCCAAATCGACATGTCTATCCTTGTCACCGCTCCCGTAAGTAGTCCTTCAGTAGTATAATTACTAATACTTAATATTTGTAGGTTAAGGGATATTACCTAAACCTAACAGAGTAAGCCCTAAACTATAGTCGTGCTTTCCTAAGAAAGTACTAATTCACTATAGTTAATAGCTCTGATACCAATCTGTCACACCCCGGCCGTCGGCGGAAACACCGGGCAGTGTAATGTCATTTCTCGTATCATAGTTATCAACCTCCTGAAAACACATGCAATTTAAAATACGTCAACATAAAGTTGGTGAGTCCACAGGTTTTGACTCCATATAAAAATAATACATTTTCCAAGTTCAAAAGTATAGTTTTGAAAGTATTATTTTGAGTTTTTAACGTTTAGTATATATATATATATATATATATATATATATATATATATATATATATATATATATCCTTGGTATAATGGTTTACTTACCAAATAAGTATATACCTATAAGTCTCATATATTATAAATATAAATGTTTATAATTCCATACAAACTAAGTTGCTACGTATAAATCTTATTTCAATTCTATATGATTAAGTAGGATAGGTATAGTGGTCTACTTAATATACAAGTAATATACCTACTAGATTCTTATACTTAGAGTATAAGTCTTTGGGAAACTTATACTTAACATTCATACTTGTATATCGACAAAGTATAATGCTTCTAAAGTTGTTCTTCCATGAGTCTGTAGTTGCGACTGTATGACTTAGTTTTATACCTCTTATTATTATTACAAGAATCACACATTGCGGTAGTACAAGGATTACACCTTGCGGTAGTACAAGGATTAGACCTTGCCATAGTACAAGGATCACACCTTGCGATAGTACAAGGATCACACCTTGCGGTAGTTTCCGCACGTTTCAGCGACGCCGGGACAATAACAAATAAAAGGATAGTTCATCACTCGCTTTTGGTTGACTGTAGCTAACAGTCACAAGTAGGGTGGTCAACCCGTATACTAATTATACACGACTTCCTCGCTCACACGAGATTAACGAATACAGGTCAGAGGACTTTCACTAAGATCCCCAATCTTAGATGATGAATACAGTAGCTCAGGTAGACTTTGACTACGTTCTATAGTTCTAACAACAAAAGCATTTTCGTGTCTAAAACCCTAAGTTACTAGACTATGCTTTTAAACTTTACTCCTAATTTCATAACATTTAGGCAATATAACAGCTATAACTTGAAGTGAAACTAGGTTTTATCTTGACGTAAAACCAATAATAATAACATATAACACACCGGGTTTTATCTTGACATAAAACCAACAATAATAACATACTTATAAATCAATATATATAACTCTATAGTTTAGCATTGAGGCTATATCACACATAGTATATATAGAACTCTTGAGTATAACTCAAGGTCTACATTAGTATATAACATGCTAACAAGTTTATGATAGTTGTATGTTTCAAAAATACCATATATACTTTAGGTATATATGAGGCAAAACAACTATATCCTGGTTAATATAACTATATATGTTGATATGAACATACTATCATATAGACATAATATTAACGTATATACAATATTTAGCATGCGTTTTCCCCCGAAAATATTAGAAAGTGGGGCCGTGAAACTCACCTTAGTAGCGTGATTATAGAATCTAAATGGTCAGAGGCTCGTCGTTGTCAGGCTCGAGAAGGGAAAACGGCCTTCGGAAGTGAGAGACAATGAAAGCAGAAAGTGTAAGGATTGAATGAGCTTTGATCGCTATTTATAGGGTGTTCTAGGGCCATTCACGTCGTGAACATGATAGGTTCACGTCGTCAACTTCCATGAGACATGCCATAGCCTTAACGCGTGTTTTCTAGCTCCATTTAGTGTCTGTTGACTCCTCACGTCGTGAATTTTTGATGCTCACGTCGTGAGTCAAATTAGGGTTCTAACAGCTGTATCTTTGGAAGGCCATAACTTTTGCATACGAACTCCGGTTTTGACGTTCTTTTTATCCACGCGTAGGTATTTACGAGCACTACAACTCTATTTTAGACTCCAATAGCTAATTCTAATCCTATTTTAAATTCCTCTTGTTATAAGGTATTATAGCGTTATAATTTATCATAACTTCTTCACGCGAAGTTAGATTTAGATGTTCTCTATATTTTTGTAATCGTATGAATGTATACTTTGAGTTGTATCATGAAAGTTCATACTTTAACATGAATTACATAGTAAGTTTATCACATTACTAGTTTAACAAAATCACATTACATGATTGGCATAATCACATGTGATTGTTATTGACCTAATTTTGATGGGTGTTACTTGTAACAACTAACAATATAGTCATGTTAATCACTACTTGAGGCAGGAAATTTTTAAGTTATTGCTGAAAACAAAGAAGAAGAAAATCTTCAAAAAGTTCCTATTGTTGAGGGGGAGAACATGAACTTCAATGATGATGATAATATCTTTTAAGATAGTTAAGCCATTGTTAGGAATGGGAGGGGTTCTTCATTCATAAATAATAATTTGATACCCCTCAACTATGTACCGATAGAGGAAACAAAGACCATGCTTATGCAAGTAATAGGAGATCCGGTATATGTAGTGAGAAATTGATAAGATAATCTGTCGTCGGTATAATTTTGGAATTTATGTAATTTATGAAAGTACAAAAAAAGTTAGATTATCGACCGATAGGGACAATCTTACATTGCAAAGTAATCTGTCGCTAAACTGTCTCTGACGTTATAGTCATTTGTAAATATTCCGTCGCCAAATATTCATCTTTATTCCGTGACATATTTTGCAATTAGGTTGGTTAATTAAGATTTGGTTTCGATTATTGGCCTAGGGACGACGACTTCCATCGTGAATTTGAAACTTCTGTTGCTATTAATTAACCATGGTACTACACGGAAACCTCCAATCCATCCGTAAACACTTTCACACACGATGCAATATTCCATATGTAAAACCCTATTTTATTGTTGTGGTCGTTATGACACTAATGTTCGACAAAAATAACTGGTAGCGGGTAGCTTGTATATCGAGTAGCGTTTTGTTAAACGTTACTTGAAATAATATTTGGATTTGTAGCATTTTATTTAAACTAAAAGTTAGAAGCTTGTAGTGTCAAACAATGCTTTCTATTCAAAATGGAGCTTTTTGTCAAACGATAAAAGTTAGAAGCTTTCAAACACTTCTAAATCTATGCCGAACACGTCCAAATTGTTGAGAGGTAAGTTGTGACTCATATTCTTCCAAGAGCTTTACTAAGAGATTTTCAGCTACAAGCATAAATGATATTTTATTGAGGATACAATCGAAGAAATACTACTAGGTATGAAAATACTTAAATAATAAGTACTGATATAAAAGATCCATGAATGACATTAATTGATTAACATGATATTTCTAAAAAAAATTAATGTAGGATTAACCAAACTATGAATACAATGCATAACATGTAGAGAAAAAGTCAAGGAAACATGATAAAATAAATTAAAAAATAAAAGAAAAAGAGATCACAGAGAAAATGAAAATCAAAGAGAAAAAATGAAACTCTAGATTGGTATTGTCCATGCACTTCAAATAAAACTACTTAATTTTGCAGTTAATTGATACGACTTTCATGCATAAACCATTAATACAAAATTAATTCTTCAGAACGAACGACGTCCAATCATCCACGTATTACTTAATCCTCCGTCCAATCAATCATCTCCGCATTCCAGGATTCGGTGTCTATAAAACTGGATTAATGGAAAACAAGACGACCGAACAGACATAACTGCAATCTTTGAAGAACTTGGGAATTTCGAAAGTTAAGGGTGATGGAGGAAGAGAATGTAGATAGCATAATCAGGAGTTTAGGTAGAAGTTTGAGTAGGGCAGCTGGCAGTTTGAGAATGGAAGACGTGTTCTCCATTGGTTATGGCGGCACCCACCATGGAAGGAGCAGCCACCACTCTGTGGAAGACGAAGAGGCGTTGCGCTGGGCAGCTTTGGAGAAACTCCCAACCTACAAACGGATACGAACAACCATCTTCAAGTCTTATATTCCAGCTGATCTTAAAAACCAAACAACAGCTGATAAGTTGCTGTTAGATGTCCGAGAGCTCGACCAACATTCTCAACAAGACTTCATTGACAAGACGTTTAAGGTTGTTGAAGAAGATAACGAAATGTTCTTGAAAAAGTTCAGAGATCGTGTTGATAAGTAAGCCTTGTACTTCATAATCTATTTCATTTCTTGTTATTCTATTTACGTTTTACTGACATGTTGGTTAATTAATTCTCGCCAGATATTGATACTATCTATCAACATGATTACGAAATAATTAATCCCGTTAATATTTCAGGGTTGGCATCGTTCTTCCAACAGTAGAAGTTCGATTTCAAAATTTGACCATAGAAGCAGATTGCTATATCGGTGATAGAGCACTTCCCTCACTACCAAACGCCACCAGAAACACTTTCGAAGCAATTTTGGGTAATATTGGAATCAGTTTATCTAAAAAAACTAAACTCAGTATTCTTAAAGATGCATCCGGAATTATCAAACCTTCAAGGTACGTATATCATAGTGATTTCAATTTATAAGGATCCCACTGATCATACTAGGAGGGATTATAAGAATATTCACAATCCATGGTTTAGTGGAAATGGCCGAATGAGGTTGAATACTATTATATAATGGATTAAACCAAACATAGTGAAATACCAAGTTGGCATTTATTAACGCATTTGGAGTTCGCAATGCTTTTAGAAATTAAATGATAAAGTTATACACAATCCATTAAATTTTGTATAGTATAACAATTTATATTAATGGGTAACAATGGATTTGTAACGTTACAGAATGACACTTTTATTGGGCCCCCCTTCTTCTGGAAAGACCACACTACTGTTGGCTATGGCCGGAAAGCTTGACCGCAGCTTAAAGGTCATTACTATGAAGTTTAAATTTTCAATACAAACATTAAACATATGATTAAAGCTTAAGTGTAGAATTTACATTTACTATGAGCTCAATGAATTTGAACAGGTTGAAGGAGACATTACATACAATGGTTATAAGCTCAATGAATTTGAACCTCGAAGGACATCAGCCTACATAAGCCAGAACGATGTTCATGTTGGAGAAATGACTGTGAAGGAAACCTTAGATTTCTCAGCAAGGTGCCAAGGAGTGGGATCGAAGTTAGGTAATGCTTTTTTAAATCTTGAAACAAAATATCATATGATTAATTATTAATTAATAACCAAAATATGAAATATAGAAATGCTAGTGGAACTTGCAAGAAGAGAGAAGCAAGCAGGGATTCACCCAGAAGCTGAAGTCGACCTTTTTATGAAGGCAACTGCCATTGAAGGGGAAGCAAGCAGTTTGATTACTTACTATACTCTTAGAGTAAGATATATAGATCCTCTCGAACTCTATAACCTTTATGATCTTATTTACTACAGTTGAAAACTTTATCTAAATAAAAAATTCCTTTTGTCTATTAATTAATGCGTCTATTAATGCAATTAAATTAGATATTAGGCCTGGATGTCTGCCGTGATACCTTTGTAGGTGATGCAATGCTACGAGGAATCTCTGGTGGACAAAAGAAGCGATTAACTACAGGTTATTTTCCTCTCTTTTCGTCTATACAATTTCACTATGTTTAATTATATTGGACGTTGACTTTGGTAAATACTAAATTTGGTTTTGGTCCCTGTAGGAGAGATGCTTGTGGGACCCGCAAAAACTCTGTTTATGGACGAGATATCAACGGGTCTAGACAGTTCCACTACATTTCAGATAGTCAAGTGCTTACAACAAATTGTACACCTCACGGAATCAACAATCTTAATGTCCCTACTACAACCTGCCCCTGAGACATTTGATCTATTTGATGACATCATTCTAATATCCGAGGGACAAATTGTGTATCAAGGACCACGAGAACATGTTCTTGATTTTTTCACGAGTTGTGGATTCATGTGTCCAGAAAGAAAGGGTACTGCTGATTTCTTGCAAGAGGTATATACAAACTACCATTAAGTTAATAGAACCCCAACTTACAAGATTTTCAACATTGTTTTATCTTAATTAATGATAGGTTACCTCTAGGAAGGATCAAGAGCAATATTGGGTAGATAGAACAAAACCATACAGATATATCCCAGTTAGTGAATTTGCTCAACACTTCAAGAATTTCCACGTGGGTGAGAAGTTAAACAATGAGCTTTTACTCCCATATGACAAGACTCAAAGCCATAAAGCAGCTTTAGTCTTCAAAAAATACTTGGTGTCAAACAGGGAGATGCTGAAGGCCTCATGGGATAAGGAATGGCTCCTGTTAAAGAGAAACAGATTCATTTACATTTTCAAGAGTGTCCAGTTTATCATTGTAGCTTTCGTTGGGATGACTTTGTTTTTTAGGACTACAATGCACACTAGGGATGAACAAGATGGTGCAATCTATATAGGAGCACTTTTGTTAAGCTTACTCATAAACATGTTTAATGGTCTAGCTGAAATTTCCCTCACCATAATAAGGCTTCCTGTAATTTTTAAGCAAAGAGACCTTCTCTTTCACCCATCATGGGCTTACACACTTCCAACCTTCTTGCTTCGATTACCAATATCTTTGTTTGAGAGTGTTGCTTGGATGGTCATCGTGTATTATGGTGTTGGCTTTGCTCCTGAAGTTAGCAGGTATCAAAATTTTATTTGCTGAACACGACTCTTTGTGTGGGAAACAACAACACTTTTATTTAGACACTTAAGAAGAATTTACACTTTGAGAGACTACTACACACTTTGCTTTATTTGAGGCGTTTCTTGGATGGTTTGGAGCAAATGAGCTCCACACCTATTTATAGGCCTCTTAGGAAGCTTCTACATACTACAACATTATTGTTCTGTAATTAGTATTTCATTTGTCACATTATAATTTTCTAATCAAAAGATCTATATATATATATATATATATATATATATATATATATATATATATATATATATCCTACTATTGTCTACAGGTTTTTCAAGCATTTCCTGGTAGTGTTTATGATACAGAATGTGTCAGGGGGACTTTTTCGGCTTATTGCTGGAGTGTGTAGGACAATGAACATGGCAAATGCGGGTGGAACACTTGTACTTCTCTTCATATTCTTTTTTGGTGGTTTTCTCATTCCTAAAGCTCAAATTCCTGATATTTGGGAATGGGGTTATTGGCTATCACCACTATCATATGGCTTTAATGCTTTTGCAGTGAATGAGTTCTTTGCACCTAGATGGATGAAAAAAATGGTAAGTAACTAAAAGCATGAAAACTATAATAAAAGGAAGTGTATTCATTATATTTTGTTGTTCACAGAGTTCGGATAATGTAACTACGTTGGGCATAGCAATACTAGAAAATATGGATATACCAACCCAAAGAAGGTGGTTTTGGATTGGTGTTGTCTCTCTTCTTGGTTTTGCTGTTCTATTCAATATTCTCTTCACTTTTGTGCTTATGTATTTTGATCGTAAGTTTCCACTTAGGAATTGTTTCTTCAAGAACTTTTAACTATAACTAACCTTTGATTGTTATATTAATTTATAAGCCCCTGGAAAACCACAACCAATTATCTCCAAAGAAACAACCTTAGGGATGGAGAATCAACAGCATAGTAACCAACAACCAACACTTGAAAAGATTGCATTCAAGCAAGATGTAACTCCTCAATCGTTATTTGTTGCTAATGGAAGCAATTCGAGTAAGAAAAACAAGTTTCAGAAAACATAGAAGTTCACTCACCTAGTCACACTTTTATCAGTTTTACTAACACAATGTATGTCTTCTGTAAAAGGAATTATTGAAATGCAGCTCGGACAAAGTGGATCCAACTCTTATGATTCTAATGAGGGTGTTAGTAGAAAGGGAATGATTTTACCATTTACTCCACTTGCCATGTCATTTGATAGCATCAACTATTTTGTTGATATGCCTCAAGTAATTAAATTCTCATGTTCTTTAATTCAAAACTTAATAAGAATCGTAAAACAAAGTTTATTACAAATCCAATGGTTTTTGTTGAAACAGGAAATGAGAGAAGAAGGGATAACAGAAAATAGGTTGCAGTTACTTAGTGAAGTAACTGGTGCATTTAGGCCTGGAGTTTTAACTGCATTGATGGGAGTAAGTGGAGCTGGAAAAACTACATTGATGGATGTTTTAGCAGGAAGAAAGACAGGTGGTTATATTGAAGGAGATATAAGAATATCAGGATTTCCAAAGAAACAAGAAACTTTTGCTAGAATTTCTGGATATTGTGAGCAAACTGATATCCACTCTCCACAAATAACTGTTCATGAATCCTTGATTTACTCGGCTTTCCTTCGATTGCCAAAAGAAGTAGGCAATGAGGATAAGATGGTGAGGAAATGGGAATGGGAATAATTAAGAATGCAATCAAATTTTGTCAAACAAGATAAGCTAGAAGAAGGCTAGAGATCTAATTTTCTCCTATTTGGTGTCTTTCAGATTTTTGTCCATGAAGTCTTAGAACTAATAGAACTAGGCCACCTCAAGGATGCAATAGTTGGGCTTCCAGGAGTTAGTGGATTATCAACTGAACAAAGAAAGAGGCTAACAATTGGAGTGGAGCTTGTTGCTAATCCTTCAATTATTTTCATGGATGAACCAACTTCTGGACTTGATGCAAGAGCAGCTGCCATTGTTATGAGGGCTGTGAGAAACACGGTGGAAACAGGGAGAACTGTTGTCTGCACCATTCATCAGCCTAGCATCGATATCTTTGAATCCTTTGATGAGTTGTTGCTGATGAAAAGAGGAGGACAAGTGATCTATGCAGGACCACTAGGCAGGAATTCTCAAAACATTGTAGAATATTTTGAGGTATATATGACATGCATATTTTTAAAACCTAGACAATCGATCCTTAATTAATATTGACATATGCGTAAGTGATTAACTAGTCACATATATATAATGCGAACAGGAAATTCCTGGGGTCTCAAAGATTCCAGAAAAATACAATCCTGCAACATGGATGTTGGAAGTCAGTTCTAGTGCTGCAGAGATCCGACTCAATATGGATTTTGCTGAGTACTTCAGATCATCAATCATTCAACAGTAAGGTTTTTTTCTAATGATAATTATAAAGTAACACAAAAATCATGTCTATGCTCTTATGCTCAATAGGAGAAACAAGCATTTAGTGATGCAATTAAGTACACCCCCTCCTGGAGCAGTAGATCTTCATTTTGAAACACAATATTCTCAGTCTACATGGGAACAATTCAAGTCTTGTATATGGAAGATGTGGTGGAGTTACTGGAGAAATCCTGATTATAATCTTGTCCGCAACTTCTTCACATTGGTTTCTGCACTCATTGTTGGAACATTGTATTGGAAGATTGGTGAAATAAGGTCACTCTCAAGTCTCAAACACTTGAACATAACATCACTTATATATGATGATCTTCATCACTCTTAATTTCTCCAACTCTTTCTTCAGGGAGAACACCAACAATTTGAACACCATCATTGGAGCTATGTATGGTGGTGTGTTTCTTGTTGGTATGAACAACTGCCAGACTGTGCAACCAGTAGCAGCCACAGAAAGAACAGTCTTCTATCGAGAAAGAGCAGCTGGAATGTACTCAGTATTACCATATGCCATGGCACAGGTCTAAATTTCAATAAATATTCACAAAATAACAAACCAATGATTTTAAGTTTTAACAAACGGAGATACATTCAGGTGTTTGTAGAGATACCATACGTATTTATTGAAGCCACGTATTACACAACGATAGTGTATGCCATGGTGTCATTTCAATGGACAACATCGAAATTTCTTTGGTCATTTTTCATCAACTTCTTTTCATTCCTCTATTTTACATACTATGGACTCATGACTGTTTCCATCACACCAAACGAGCAAATGGCAGCCATATTGGCAGCTTCATTTTACTCGGTCTTCAATTTCTTTTCGGGGTTTTACATCCCTAGACCTGTAAGTCATTTTCCATGATTATTGATTGTAATAACTTATTCATCTAGAGGCTAAAGTTTACCTATTGGTTAATTTCAGAGAATTCCGAAGTGGTGGGTGTGGTATTATTGGATGTGTCCACTGGCTTGGACTGCTTATGGGTTCATTGTTTCACAGTACCATGATGTTGAGAAAACGATCAAGGTGCCTGGGATGTCATATGAACAGCCCATAAATTTGTATATCCAAGACTATTATGGTTATAGATTAGATTTCATGGGTCCGGTTGCTGCGGTTCTTGTTGGTTTTTGTGTATTGTTTGTTGGCATCTATGTCTTCTGTTTAAGGACATTGAACTTCCAAGTGAGATGAACCTACATCACATATCCTAATACATTTATATGTTTTTCTGAATTCAACTAGGAACTTATTAATGGGTTACATTATCATAAATCATGTCCCATGGTTTTATAAATGGAATATTGTAATTTCATGTATTTGAATATTTACTCAACATCAAATATGTTTCTTGGTTACACTTGCAAAGATTGGCAATTTATGTAATGGGCTATGTATCATAAATCTGATTATGATATTTTATTAAATGCTATCATCGACGGATTAACGCGGAATCATCATTCAAAAAACCCTTGTTGCTATTATCAGCAACGGATTAGCAATGACGGAAATTACTCATGGAACCTCAAGATCATCGTTGTTTATTAGTAAATGTACAATTTTCTGTTTTAACAATGGTTTAGTAGATGTGAATCTGTTCCATAACAAGAATTCACAAATGTAGATTCAAATTTTATACCCGAAAATCAAAACATGAGCATTCGAGTACCAAAATAAATATTAATATTTTATTAGCAAAATAAAAATTCATGTTCAATTGCAAATTATCGAAACCAAATTACAAAAATAAAAGAGTAAAAGTATAGTTAAGGGGGTAATTGTGGCAATTTCAAATTATAATTTTATATATTTAACTAGATTAGAAATCCCGCTTTGCGGAGGTTGGATTTGCTAATACTAAAGAAAACCAATGGGAGACATTAGGTTCAAGTGAGTGTTATTGTTTGACCGGCATTCTTGAAGGACATTGCGGGGCTTGGAGGGTACTTCATAGCTTCTTATTACTGTTACTATCTACTTATTTTCTATCCATAAAAAATTTTTTGATTGTTTTTTTTTTGTTATTATATGAGTAGTTGTAAAACTTGTTAGCTAATGTAAATCATTTAATAGCTTTACAGTGTTAAAAATGGAAAACTCACCAAATGGCAATGTAAAAAACAGAAAAAATAGGTACAACTTCAAACTACATTGCTATTTAAATAATGGAAAATCAATGATCCGACCCATTTTGCTTGAAACTCTCAAAACTCTTCTTCTCATTCGATTTGGATTAAAAATCTAAAATTATAATTATTGCCACTACAAAACAAATCATAAAGCAAACAACAAATCCAAAACTCAAAACAAAGCGTATTTAATATGAACTGCTTTGTTGATTGTTTTGAAAAGTCAAATGTACGTCCATTTGCAAAATATGAAACTAACGTTGTCCAGTGAGGGTTGATGACTATTTCGGAATACATACGTCCCGATCACATTTATATTTCAGTTGAATCTTGATAGAATTTGTGATTGATGGTTTGGACTTATTCATCTATGAGTCTTTCCAAACCCATTGACCAAACATGACAAGAATGGTGCTGACATTGTTCCATTTCTTCAACACAATCCAAATATATTGTATGTTCATATGGTAAAGTTGTAAGATCCTTCAATACATAAAATAAAAACCGCAAATAAAAATGCAAATTAAAACTTTTCACTTTCAAAATCAAGAAAAAGTTTCTAAATTGAAACAATTGGTTGCATAATTTTACCTCGGGGCAAATTGGACAACTATGGTACATTGCCTTAAATCGTTGATGAATATTATGAAAAAACATCGAAATCTTAATCCTTGATGTAGTATGTAACGCCCCGTTCCTAAGAGTACCTAATTGTGAGTCCCCGGGATTTAAGAGAAATGATATTTTGGTCATCTTGTGGGAAAAGTGGAAAATGAGGGGCAAGTATGAAACTTGGGGACTCGCCGAGTACGCCCAGCGTAAGGCGTATATGGACGTGGGTGCAAGGCTGAGTACGCCCAACGTACTCTCAGAGTTCTAAAACCCTAAATTTAGGGTCAGCCACTATATAAGGAACATGTTGGTTCATACCCTAGCCTCCTTAAGCTCACCCTTGGCCTCAGAAACCCTAGAAACCCGTATTCCCTCCATTGTTGGGTGTGTTTGGCCTTGGAAAGCCCATTTTGGCAAAAGAAAAGCTAGAAGAAGAAAGGAGAAGTTGTCAAAGAAGGAAAGGAACGATTGGAGCTTGTAGATCTGAAGAGATATCATCCTTTGGAGCTTATTTGAGGTATAAAGCTTCTTGCTTGCCATTCATTTTGCATAGATCTAAGTGTTGTGAAGTTTTAGCATCTTTCTTGTCCCAAAGCTCTCATCTTGATTCATTCTTTGTGTTGGCCGAGATTATCTGTCCTTTCAGACCTTTGGAGAGGTCTTGAGTGAGAAAAATGAGGTCCCAAGGGCTGTAGTTGTTCCATGTGTGAGATATATAGGTCTTAATGGATTAAGACCTTAGATTAAGAGCTTTTGGACGTCCCAAGTGATAAAGTTTGAGATTTATGAATCTTAGGCGTATTTAGCCTAGGGATCTGAAGTTTGGGCTTAAGAGCTTAAGCCATTAAGAGGTTAATAAGGACTTTTTGAGTAGCAAAGTTACGCCCCGCGTAACATGGTTGTACGCCCAGCGTAGTGGGTCAGGGCCCCGATCCTCAGCTACGTTTTAGTGTGTAGGCCCCGCGTACCAAGGAGGGTACGCCCAGCGTACTCCCCCTGATTGGACCTTAATATTGGGCCTTAGAGTTTGGGCCGTTTGTGGGTAGTTGGTTTATGGGCCAAGTCTGGAAATTATGGATAGAGTGTTTTGGGCCCAATTATTGTTATGGACCTTGGATCTAGGCCCATTTGGTGAGGTGGGCCCAATTTGGTAAATTGGGCCAATATTGGACTTTGTATAAGATTTGGACTTTGGCCTTGGCCCGATAAGTGGATGTATGCTTGGCCTAATGTTTATTTTGTTGATGGCTAGTTCGGGATTTGCGGTGAGTTGGTGATTCGAGAACCTGCTTTTCAGTTTAGAGTTTCGGCAGTGTGAGGTGAGTTATCCTCACTATATCGATAGGGTCTAAGGCACCAAGGCCGGCCCTTTATCGGATTGAGATCCGGGTATTTGTTGTTATGTTATTGCTTTGATATGTTTGCATCCTGGTACCTAGGATGGTATATGTTAGAGACCTGGTTAAGGTCGGTTCCTTGATATGTAGGGTGATGCTATGCTAGTGACCGGTTAGGTCGGTATCCTGGTTAGGATGATGATATGTTATGTGATATGTTTGATCGGCTTGTTGACTATGAATTCTTATATGATTGTATGTTTATGTGCACATGGTTGTTTGGACTGGAGTTGGGTTGAGGCGGGTCCTGCTTTGTGCTGTAGGCCAAGATACCCAGGGCGGACCGGTTGTCCCGAAGGCCCAGCGAGCGGTTCGGATAGGCTGTAGGCCCCAAGAAGGCGGACCAGATGTGCCGAGGCTCGGAGAGTGGACCAGGCCGACTGAAGGCCCGGTGCGGGCGGACCAGTTATACTGTAGACTCAGAGAGTGGACCAGGTGGGTTGGGGTTGTAGGCCCGATGCGGGCGGACCAATCACACTGTAGAGTCGATGTATATGGCTAGACTCGGAGGGTGGACCAGGTGAACTGTTGGCCGATGCGGTGGACCAGTCTCACAGTAGACCCGAAGTGCATGGTTGTTCTGTGATCGGATATGATATGACATGTTATGCGTGTATGGTATATGTGGTTGGTATTTTGGGTATATCTCACTAAGCTTTCGGGCTTACAGTTGTGGTTTAATGTTTTTCAGGTTCTTCAGGAGACCGTGGCAAGGCGAAGGCGTGATCGTACCGCTCCTCATGTTTATGTTGTGATGTGATTCCGGGAATACTCTAAATAAATTGTATTGAAAACCTTTTTGTAATAATTTAATGAAATCGGGTTGTTTTTTTGAAAAATTTAAATTGGTTGGAATTTTTCGGTCGTTACAAGTTGGTATCAGAGCCTTGGTTTGAGTGAATTGGAGGAACACTCGTGTGACTCCAGTCTCAAATCGAGGAGAGTTTTCAAAAGAGAATTTAAAATGGTTTTCAAAATGAGTAAAGGAGGACGCGGAGGTACGATCAGCCGGAGCCAGTAAGTAACCCCAAAATACCATACATGATATTTGTTTTTAAGCTTTGATAGAACAGCATGCTAGTGCTAGGCTAGGGATCTTCAGGATTTCATGATAATGTTGCCTGATTTATGATGCCTGTTAGCCTAGGGTTTCCTTGTGTGAGATTTCCAGTGTTCCTCTAGTAGTGAGGGTTGAGCGATTGTTATGTATGTTTTCACTAGGGTGTTGTGGTAGTACTTCATACAAATATGGGTAGGTGTGGAAGGTAGTATGGGCCCGTACTACTGAAAGCACATGACCCATACGCGTATCAGGGAAACCATGACCTCTAGGGTTGGGTTGAGAGTTGGTTCCCGGGTTAGTGGGAAGTGTCTGAGATTTTGTGGTGTTTTTCAGTATGGAGATTCCGAAGCATGCTGGGAGTGGATCCGGGTCAGGATCGGGAGCAGGAGAGGGAGTTCCGGGCGGGTCAGTACTGCCCGAGGTTATTGGTCAGATGAGCACATACGAGTTGGATGCGAGGATTCGTGAGATCCTGCGTGATGAGATTGCTACGTTGTTCCGGGCTAAGTTGTCGGAACTGTTTGGGTCGATCAAGACCGTCATGGTTGAGTATTTTGATGAGCGCTATGCAGCTCTCACAGACACGGCTACCGCGGCGGCTACAACGGTTGTAGCAGCAATAGGGGGAGGAGCTGGTCGGGGTTTTCAATATCAGGACTTCGATAATACGAAGCCTCCCACCTTTGATGGAGTTCAGGACCCGATTGTTGCCATGAGATGGTTATCGGACGTGGAGGGGTGTTTCTTCACGTGTTCATGCCCTGCTGATCAGAAGGTGAGGTGTGCTCTGAACCTGTTGAGGCTCGGGGCAAAGGATTGGTGGAGATTGACCAGGGGGTCATATTCGGATGCGCAGAGGGCTGCGGTTTCATGGGATCAGTTCAAAGAGATGTTCAGCACTCGTTATGTTCCGCGAGTTGAGAGAGAGAGATTGGCTCAGGAGTTCCTTGAGCTGAAGCCGGGTTCGGAGTCGGTGACTGAGATCACCAGGATGTTCACTGAGAGGGCATTGTTCTGCCCTGAGTTCGCTTTGGAGCAGGCTCAGATGTCTCGATATCTGAGCATGCTCAAGAGGGACATCATACAGTTTGTGTCTACGCAGAGGTGCGAGACTTTGTTGGAGTTGCAGGAGGCCGCCAGGCGGCGTGAGTTAGAGATTGAGTTGCAGTTGCGTGAGCTGAGGCAGGCTCTGGTGCAGTCGCAGCCGGCGCCAAAACGGTCCAAGACCGTGTATTCTAGAGTGGGAGATCTGAGTAGCCACACTTGTGGGAAGTGTAGGAGGAGTCACACCGGAGTTTGTAGGTTCGGTGGTGCATGCCGCAAGTGCGGAAATGAGGGGCACTATGCGAGGGATTGTCGGCAGTCAGCGCCGGTTCGGGATTTGAGGATTTGTTATCATTGTCATCAGGTTGGACATTTGAGGGTCAACTGTCCACAGCTCGCTGCAGGACCGGTGCAGGCTCCAGCACCGGCTACTTTGAGGATCACGGGTGGAGATCAGGGTGGAGCGGAGCCCCCAAGGGCTCAGGGTCGTGCTTTTCAGCTTACAGCAGAGGAGGTCAGAGCAGTGTCAGATGCATCCGCGGGTATGTTTCTTTCTTGATGTCTTGTTTATCTTATGGTTATTGTGGAGTATTGTTTATCTGTTAGTCTCATTGTGTGGTTTTCGGTGCGGTATTAGTTGTTCTTTGAGGGTTATGGTTTGGTTATGGTTTAGTGTTGGGAATTTCGTTGGTTATCCTTCATGGGGGTTATTAGTGGAAATCTGGCGTTGGTCTGAATGCCGGGTAGCATCTGCATTCTGAGGAGTGGTTAACCGCAGATTGAGGTTCTTTTGAGCTCGGGTCGATCAGTGTTGATATGTGATTTTGTGAAGGTTGTTAGTGCTGGTGGGAATCAGTCCGCGTGTAAGTGTTGGTTTTGTGCAGGGTTGTTTTGGGAGGTCGGTGATAGCGACCGGTGGTTGATAGTCAGTGCCTTAAGTGGGGGAGAATTGGAAAATTCTCCGGAAGATCGATGAGCATGTGAGGTTGTTTAGCTGTTTGGGATTCAGTTGTTTGGGATTCAGCTGTGTTCTGTCAGCCAAGAGCATAGGCTGGTATGAGTAAGTGACAGGCATGCGGGGCGGGATACAGACCGAGGGTATTTGATTGTGGAGGGCCTGGGATCAGGCCGGGATCGAGTTTGTATGATGGAGATAGAGTTCGGAACCCCTAGAGGGCTAGAACAGTATGCATGGGAGGATTTCCCGGAGAGTTAACTCGGAGTGATGAATGCTAGTTGAGCGGTCCGGATAGACTAAAGGCCGGTAGGCGTACCAGTCAGGCCGAAGGCTCGAAGAACGGTCCAGCCAGGCTAAAGGTCCTAGAGGGCGGCCCAGATTGGCTGAAGGTTGTGAGAGTGGTCCAGATTGGCTGAAGGCCTGGTAAGGCGGTCCAGTCATGTTGAAGACTCTGCAGGTATTGTTAGATCGGTTCGAGGAAATGGATTGAGTATGTCGCGATATGTTAGCATTGGAAGGTCTGGCCCCGGGTATTGATCTCGATTAGTGGAGATGGTGCATGGACTCGAGAGTCCTTGCGAGCAGATTCAGAGCATGTGTGTTGCATGGATAGCGGTTATGCTATGAGGGAGTGGTGTAGCATCGGGCGAGCACCGTGGCACTTGTTGTAGTGACGAGGCAGCCAAGTGGATTTCGTGGGTAAGGAAAGAGTGAGGAATGTAGTGCCGAGAGGGAGTGTAAGCTCACGGAAGTGAAAGCAGCAGCGCAGAGTTATGTTTGGAGTGGTCCAATTACGGTTATTGAGCAGCATGATTGCAACAGTGGTATGGGATCACATCCGGAATGGATGTCTGCTGAGGTCGCGGAAGGGATTCCGCGGGAGTAGAGCTGAGAGGCTCGAAAGGGGTGCAGGGATGGAGTCTTGGATTTCCAGTTTGATTCTGATCGAGGAATTGTGTATGTAGTGGCGATTCATCCTGGGGGATGTTTGGAGGTGTCGTCAGTGGGACGGGTTTTCCTAACCCGAGGGTGCTAGAGCTAGTTCAACATGTGCATGTGGTTGCTAGAGGAGAACTCATGGGAGTTGCTCTAGGACTGAAGAATGTGTCATTCTGTCAGCATGGAGTAGATAGAATTGGACTCGGATCGGGAACCCGGTGGTTCAGGGTTATATCTAGCTCGTAAGAGCCAAGTGATTGTTGTGATCAGGGTCGAGAAAGTACCATGGAGTGATACTCGGTTGATAAGTGTGGAGCCTGGTAGGTGTGGTCATCATAGGGTGAAGCCGGTGGCCGGCTTGAGGCGGTAGTCAGGACACCGCTAGGAGGAGAAAGTGAGTCTCGGGTTTTGATGGTTGCGTCTTGAGGAACCTGGTTGGGTTAATGCCAGGTGGTGCGTGGCGGGAGAAGTTCTGGAGTAGAGGTGCTGAAGGCTTCGAGGGCGAAGCCTAATTTAAGTGGGGGAGAATTGTAACGCCCCGTTCCTAAGAGTACCTAATTGTGAGTCCCTGGGATTTAAGAGAAATGATATTTTGGTCATCTTGTGGGAAAAGTGGAAAATGAGGGGCAAGTATGAAACTTGGGGACTCACCGAGTACGCCCAACGTAAGTTGGGATTACGACCAGTGTAAGGCGTATATGGACGCGGGTGCAAGGCTGAGTACGCCCAGCATACTAGAGGTGCGCCCAGCATACTCTCAGAGTTCTAAAACCCTAAATTTAGGGCCAGCCACTATATAAGGAACATGTTGGTTCATACCCTAGCCTCCTTAAGCTCACCTTTGACCTCAGAAACCCTAGAAACCCGTATTTCCTCCATTGTTGTGTGTGTTTGGCCTTGGAAAGCCCATTTTGGCAAAAGAAAAGCTAGAAGAAGAAAGGAGAAGTTGTCAAAGAAGGAAAGGAACGATTGGAGCTTGTAGATCTGAAGAGATATCATCCTTTGGAGCTTATTTGAGGTATAAAGCTTCTTGCTTGCCATTCATTTTGCATAGATCTAAGTGTTGTGAAGTTTTAGCATCTTTCTTGTCCCAAAGCTCTTATCTTGATTCATGCTTTGTGTTGGCCGAGATTATATGTCCTTTCAGACCTTTGGAGAGGTCTGGAGTGAGAAAAATGAGGTCCCAAGGGTTGTAGTTGTTCCATGTGTGAGATATATAGGTCTTAATGGATTAAGACCTTAGATTAAGAGCTTTTGGACGTCCCAAGTGATAAAGTTTGAGATTTATGAATCTTAGGCGTATTTAGCCTAGGGATCTGAAGTTTGGGCTTAAAAGCTTAAGCCATTAAGAGGTTAATAAGGACTTTATGAGTAGTGAAGTTACGCCCCGTGTAACATGGTTGTACGCCTAGCGTAGCGGGTCAGGGCCTCGATCCTCAGTTGCGTTTTAGTGTGTATGCCCCGCGTACCAAGGAGGGTACGCCCAGCGTATTCCCCCTGATTGGACCTTAATATTGGATTTTAGAGTTTGGGCCGTTTGTGGGTAGTTGGTTTATGGGCCAAGTCTGGAATTTATGGATAGAGTGTTTTGGGCCCAATTATTGTTATGGACCTTGGATCTAGGCCCATTTGGTGAAGTGGGCCCAATTTGGTAAATTGGGCCAATATTGGACTTTGTATAAGATTTGGACTTTGGCCTTGGCCCGATAAGTGGATGTATGCTTGGCCTAATGTTTATTTTGTTGATGGCTAGTTCGGGATTTGCGGTGAGTTGGTGATTCGAGAACCTGCTTTTCAGTTCAGAGTTTCGGCAGTGCGAGGTGAGTTATCCTCACTATATCGACAGGGTCTAAGGCACCAAGGCCGGCCCTTTATCGGATTGAGATCCGGGTATTTGTTGTTATGTTATTGATTTGATATGTTTGCATCCTGGTAGCTAGGATGGTATATGTTAGAGACCTGGTTATGGTCGGTTCCCTAATATATAGGGTGATGCTATGCTAGTGACCGGTTATGTCGGTATCCTGGTTAGGATGATGATATGTTATGTGATCTGTTTGATCGGCTTGCTGACTATGAATTCTTATATGATTGTATGTTTATGTGCACATGGTTGTTTGGACTGGAGTTGGGTTGAGGCGGGTCCTGCTTTGTGCTGTAGGCCAAGATACACCGCACTCACTCAAATATCAAGTTTATTAGGTGCTTGCGCAAATAAAGGAGCTAAATGTAACAAATGGAAACTAACTTTCGATTATGTGTTTATTGCAGCACCGTATTTCCATTTCCTTTTATTATGTCATTATACTTTCATTTTTTTTCTTAGTATCTAAAGGACAATGTTATAATTGGGTATTTTAATTTCAACATTGTGATAGCAAAAAAATGAAAGTAAGGTGTCGTAATAAACAAAGTAATAAAAGTACAATGATATTTTTTGCTTTTTTTATTTAATGTTTCTTAGTCAACAATTTTTTTTCCATTTTTTTTATTTAACGTTTCTTAATAAACAAATTTTTGAAAGTTCAAATCTGGTGAATATAAAAACCAATAGAATGCCATTAATGTTTGTATTATTTTTTGAGACCGATTATTTTTGATTGCTAGTAAAGATATTATTTTGCAAGGTCTTAATTTGTAAATTGTGATTGATAAGGGATGAAGGCATTAATTATTACCAAGGTCTGAATCATGGTGTCCGGTTGCAAGGTGATATTCAAGAGACATAAGCTACATGAATTACTTCTTTTATGGTTTTTTCTCCTTCTGATGTCAATGTGCATCTTGTATTCGATGTTTATTTATACTTCATTATTAATAGAATGGAAATAACCATCCGTTCCCTTTCTCCATTATCAATCAACTATATATCATGGTTCTAAAAAGCGCACCATGGCGCGCCTCAAGGCGTGACATGGCGCGAGGCGTGGTGTAGCCGTTACGAAAACGTTGAAGGCGAGTTTGTGAAGCATGGCTCCCAAATAACATGTCAAGGCGCGCCTTATCGCGTTATGGCGCGAGTTTTTTTCAAGGCGTGAATTTTTTTGTTTTTTTTTCTTTTGTTTTTTTATCGGGCCTAAAATAAATGAGTTTTGTTAATTTTTTTTTATTAGATATTAATATAACACTTCTAAAAACTTCATATATTTGAAAAAAATCAATAATTATATTATTTATATCTTTTAATGTATATAATATAGTCACTCCTAGAAAAACGTCATTGCTCGCCAATGCTTGTCATGGCTTAACTTTTACCTTGCCACCCAGTCACGCCTTATGTTATTTAGAACCTTGGTATATATACACTATACAAATATAAGATTGGGCCTATACAGAACAATGGGCTAATCAATACATGGGCTAAGAGTAATATACACTAATACGCTCCCGCAGTTCGAGGGGTAGATGAAGGTTGAACACTCAAACTGGATCGAAAATCAGAAAACAAAGAGTGTGGAAGCCTTTTCGTGAAGATATTTGCATACTGAAGAGAGGATGGAACGTGAAGATATTTGCATACTGAAGAGATGAACCTACATCACATATCCTAATACATTTATATGTTTTTCTGAATTCAACTAGGAACTTATTAATGGGTTACATTATCATAAATCATGTCCCATGGTTTTATAAATGGAATATTGTAATTTCGTGTATTTGAATATTTACTCAACATCAAATATGTTTCTTGGTTACACTTGCAAAGATTGGCAATTTATGTAATGGGCTATGTATCATAAATCTGATTATGATATTTTATTAAATGCTATCATCGACGGATTAACGCGGAATCATCATTCAAAAAACCCTTGTTGCTATTATCAGCAACGGATTAGCGATGACGGAAATTACTCATGGAACCTCAAGATAATCGTTGTTTATTAGTAAATGTACAATTTTCTGTTTTAACAATGGTTTAGTAGATGTGAATCTGTTCCATAACAAGAATTCACAAATGTAGATTCAAATTTTATACCCGAAAATCAAAACATGAGCATTCGAGTACCAAAATAAATATTAATATTTTATTAGCAAAATAAAAATTCATGTTCAATTGCAAATTATCGAAACCAAATTACAAAAATAAAAGAGTAAAAGTATAGTTAAGGGGGTAATTGTGGCAATTTCAAATTATAATTTTATATATTTAACTAGATTAGAAATCCCGCTTTGCGGAGGTTGGATTTGCTAATACTAAAGAAAACCAATGGGAGACATTAGGTTCAAGTGAGTGTTATTGTTTGACCGGCATTCTTGAAGGACATTGCGGGGCTTGGAGGGTACTTCATAGCTTCTTATTACTGTTACTATCTACTTATTTTCTATCCATAAAAAATTTTTTGATTGTTTTTTTTTTTTTTGTTATTATATGAGTAGTTGTAAAACTTGTTAGCTAATGTAAATCATTTAATAGCTTTACAGTGTTAAAAATGGAAAACTCACCAAATGGCAATGTAAAAAACAGAAAAAATAGGTACAACTTCAAACTACATTGCTATTTAAATAATGGAAAATCAATGATCTGACCCATTTTGCTTGAAACTCTCAAAACTCTTCTTCTCATTCGATTTGGATTAAAAATCTAAAATTATAATTATTGCCACTACAAAACAAATCATAAAGCAAACAACAAATCCAAAACTCAAAACAAAGCGTATTTAATATGAACTGCTTTGTTGATTGTTTTGAAAAGTCAAATGTACGTCCATTTGCAAAATATGAAACTAACGTTGTCCGGTGAGGGTTGATGACTATTTCGGAATACATACGTCCCGATCACATTTATATTTCAGTTGAATCTTGATAGAATTTGTGATTGATGGTTTGGACTTATTCATCTATGAGTCTTTCCAAACCCATTGACCAAACATGACAAGAATGGTGCTGACATTGTTCCATTTCTTCAACACAATCCAAATATATTGTATGTTCATATGGTAAAATTGTAAGATCCTTCAATACATAAAATAAAAATCGCAAATAAAAATACAAATTAAAACTTTTCACTCTCAAAATCAAGAAAAAGTTTCTAAATTGAAACAATTGGTTGCATAATTTTACCTCGGGGCAAATTGGACAACTATGGTACATTGCCCTAAATCGTTGATGAATATTATGAAAAAACATCGAAATCTTAATCCTTGATGGAGTAGCAATAAATAAAAGTCTTCTAGTACTCTTTATCAAGATTTGCATCAATTATAACTCATGCACTCGCCTTTTCTCCTTACATTAGGTCCACAAAGTCATGAAACACCGCACTCACTCAAATATCAAGTTTATTAGGTGCTTGCGCAAATAAAGGACCTAAATGTAACAAATGGAAACTAACTTTCGATTATGTGTTTATTGCAGCACCGTATTTCCATTTCCTTTTATTATGTCATTATATTTTCATTTTTTTTCTTAGTATCTAAAGGACATTGTTATAATTGGGTATTTTAATTTTAACATTGTGATAGCAAAAAATGAAAGTAAGGTGTCGTAATAAACAAAGTAATAAAAGTACATTGATATTTTTTGCTTTTTTTATTTAATGTTTCTTAGTCAACAATTTTTTTTTAATTTTTTTATTTAACGTTTCTTAATAAACAAATTTTTGAAAGTTCAAATCTGGTGAATATAAAAATCAATAGAATGCCATTAATGTTTGTATTATTTTTCGACACCGGTTATTTTTGATTGCTAGTAAAGATATTATTTTGCAAGGTCTTAATTTGTAACTTGTGATTGATAAGGGATGAAGGCATTAATTATTACCCAGGTCTGAATCATGGTGTCCGGTTGCAGGGTGATATTCAAGAGACATAAGCTACATGAATTACTTCTTTTATGGTCTCTTCTCCTTCTGATGTCAATGTGCATCTTGTATTCGATGTTTATTTATACTTCATTATTAATAGAATGGAAATAATCATTCGTTCCCTTTCTCCATTATCAATCAAGTATATATCATGGTTCTAAAAAGCGCGCCATGGCGCGCCTCAAGGCGTGACATGGCGCGAGGCGTGGTGTAGCCGTTACGAAAATGTCAAAGGCGGGTTTGTGAAGCGTGACTCCCAAATAACGTGTCAAGGCGCGCATTATCGCGTTATGGCGCGAGTTTTTTTCAAGGCGTGGGTTTTTTTGTTTTTTTTCTTTTATTTTTTTATCGGGCCTAAAATAAATGAGTTTTTGTTAACTTTTTTTTATTAGATATTAATATAACACTTCTAAAAACTTCATATATTTGAAAAAAATCAATAATTATATTATTTATATCTTTTAATGTATATAATATAGTCACTCCTAGAAAAACGTCATTGCTCGCCAATGCTTGTCATGGCTTAACTTTTAACTTGCCACCCAGTCACGCCTTATGTTATTTAGAACCTTGGTATATATACACTATACAAATATAAGATTGGGCCTATACAGAACAATGGGCTAATCAATACATGGGCTAAGAGTAATATACACTAATACGCTCCCGCAGTTCGAGGGGTAGATGAAGGTTGAACACTCAAACTGGATCGAAAATCAGAAAACAAAGAGTGTGGAAGCCTTTTCGTGAAGATATTTGCATACTGAAGAGAGGATGGAACATGTAGAACTCGGACCTGCGATTCTTATTGGTTTTTGTGTATTGTTTGTTGGCATCTATGTCTTCTGTTTAAGGACATTGAACTCCCAAGTGAGATGAACCTACATCACATATCCTAATACATTTATATGTTTTTCTGAATTCAACTAGGAACTTATTAATGGGTTACATTATCATAAATCATGTCCCATGGTTTTATAAATGGAATATTGTAATTTCATGTATTTGAATATTTACTCAACATCAAATATGTTTCTTGGTTACACTTGCAAAGATTGGCAATTTATGTAATGGGCTATGTATCATAAATTTGATTATGATATTTTATTAAATGCTATCATCGACGGATTAACGCGGAATCATCATTCAAAAAACCCTTGTTGCTATTATCAACGACGAATTAGCGATGACGGAAATTACTCATGGAACCTCAAGATCATCGTTGTTTATTAGTAAATGTACAATTTTCTGTTTTAGCAATGGTTTAGTAGATGCGAATCTGTTCCATAACAAGAATTCACAAATGTAGATTCAAATTTTATACCCGAAAATCAAAACATGAGCATTCGACTACCAAAATAAATATTAATATTTTATTAGCAAAATAAAAATTCATGTTCAATTGCAAATTATCGAAACCAAATTACAAAAATAAAAGAATAAAAGTATAGTTAAGGGGTTAATTGTGGCAATTTCAAATTATAATTTTATATATTTAACTAGATTAGAAATCCCGCTTTGCGGAGGTTGGATTTGCTAATACTAAAGAAAACCAATGGAAGACATTAGGTTCAAGTGAGAGTTATTGTTTGACCGGCATTCTTGAAGGACATTGCGGGGGTTTGGAGGGTACTTCATAGCTTCTTATTACTGTTACTATCTACTTATTTTCTATCCATAAAAAAAATTTGATTGTTTTTTTTTTGTTATTATATGAGTAGTTGTAAAACTTGTTAGCTAATGTAAATCATTTAATAGCTTTACAGTGTTAAAAATGGAAAAGTCACCAAATGGCAATGTAAAAAACAGAAAAAATAGGTACAACTTCAAACTACATTGCTATTTAAATAATGGAAAATCAAAGATCTGACCCATTTTGCTTGAAACTCTCAAAACTCTTCTTCTCATTCGATTTGGATTAAAAATCTAAAATTATAATTATTGCCACTACAAAACAAATCATAAAGCAAACAACAAATCCAAAACTCAAAACAAAGCGTATTTAATATGAACTGCTTTGTTGATTGTTTTGAAAAGTCAAATGTACGTCCATTTGCAAAATATGAAACTAACGTTGTCCGGTGAGGGTTGATGACTATTTCGGAATACATACGTCCCGATCACATTTATATTTCAGTTGAATCTTGATAGAATTTGTGATTGATGGTTTGGACTTATTCATCTATGAGTCTTTCCAAACCCATTGACCAAACATGACAAGAATGGTGCTGACATTGTTCCATTTCTTCAACACAATCCAAATATATTGTATGTTCATATGGTAAAATTGTAAGATCCTTCAATACATAAAATAAAAATCGCAAATAAAAATACAAATTAAAACTTTTCACTCTCAAAATCAAGAAAAAGTTTCTAAATTGAAACAATTGGTTGCATAATTTTACCTCGGGGCAAATTGGACAACTATGGTACATTGCCCTAAATCGTTGATGAATATTATGAAAAAACATCGAAATCTTAATCCTTGATGGAGTAGCAATAAATAAAAGTCTTCTAGTACTCTTTATCAAGATTTGCATCAATTATAACTCATGCACTCGCCTTTTCTCCTTAAATTAGGTCCACAAAGTCATGAAACACCGCACTCACTCAAATATCAAGTTTATTAGGTGCTTGCGCAAATAAAGGACCTAAATGTAACAAATGGAAACTAACTTTCGATTATGTGTTTATTGCAGCACCGTATTTCCATTTCCTTTTATTATGTCATTATATTTTCATTTTTTTTCTTAGTATCTAAAGGACATTGTTATAATTGGGTATTTTAATTTTAACATTGTGATAGCAAAAAATGAAAGTAAGGTGTCGTAATAAACAAAGTAATAAAAGTACATTGATATTTTTTGCTTTTTTTATTTAATGTTTCTTAGTCAACAATTTTTTTTTAATTTTTTTATTTAACGTTTCTTAATAAACAAATTTTTGAAAGTTCAAATCTGGTGAATATAAAAATCAATAGAATGCCATTAATGTTTGTATTATTTTTCGACACCGGTTATTTTTGATTGCTAGTAAAGATATTATTTTGCAAGGTCTTAATTTGTAACTTGTGATTGATAAGGGATGAAGGCATTAATTATTACCCAGGTCTGAATCATGGTGTCCGGTTGCAGGGTGATATTCAAGAGACATAAGCTACATGAATTACTTCTTTTATGGTCTCTTCTCCTTCTGATGTCAATGTGCATCTTGTATTCGATGTTTATTTATACTTCATTATTAATAGAATGGAAATAATCATTCGTTCCCTTTCTCCATTATCAATCAAGTATATATCATGGTTCTAAAAAGCACGCCATGGCGCGCCTCAAGGCGTGACATGGCGCGAGGCGTGGTGTAGCCGTTACGAAAATGTCAAAGGCGGGTTTGTGAAGCGTGACTCCCAAATAACGTGTCAAGGCGCGCATTATCGCGTTATGGCGCGAGTTTTTTTCAAGGCGTGGGTTTTTTTGTTTTTTTTCTTTTATTTTTTTATCGGGCCTAAAATAAATGAGTTTTTGTTAACTTTTTTTATTAGATATTAATATAACACTTCTAAAAACTTCATATATTTGAAAAAAATCAATAATTATATTATTTATATCTTTTAATGTATATAATATAGTCACTCCTAGAAAAACGTCATTGCTCGCCAATGCTTGTCATGGCTTAACTTTTACCTTGCCACCCAGTCACGCCTTATGTTATTTAGAACCTTGGTATATATACACTATACAAATATAAGATTGGGCCTATACAAAACAATGGGCTAATCAATACATGGGCTAAGAGTAATATACACTAATACGCTCCCGCAGTTCGAGGGGTAGATGAAGGTTGAACACTCAAACTGGATCGAAAATCAGAAAACAAAGAGTGTGGAAGCCTTTTCGTGAAGATATTTGCATACTGAAGAGAGGATGGAACATGTAGAACTCGGACCTGCGATTCTTATTGGTTTTTGTGTATTGTTTGTTGGCATCTATGTCTTCTGTTTAAGGACATTGAACTCCCAAGTGAGATGAACCTACATCACATATCCTAATACATTTATATGTTTTTCTGAATTCAACTAGGAACTTATTAATGGGTTACATTATCATAAATCATGTCCCATGGTTTTATAAATGGAATATTGTAATTTCATGTATTTGAATATTTACTCAACATCAAATATGTTTCTTGGTTACACTTGCAAAGATTGGCAATTTATGTAATGGGCTATGTATCATAAATTTGATTATGATATTTTATTAAATGCTATCATCGACGGATTAACGCGGAATCATCATTCAAAAAACCCTTGTTGCTATTATCAACGACGAATTAGCGATGACGGAAATTACTCATGGAACCTCAAGATCATCGTTGTTTATTAGTAAATGTACAATTTTCTGTTTTAGCAATGGTTTAGTAGATGCGAATCTGTTCCATAACAAGAATTCACAAATGTAGATTCAAATTTTATACCCGAAAATCAAAACATGAGCATTCGACTACCAAAATAAATATTAATATTTTATTAGCAAAATAAAAATTCATGTTCAATTGCAAATTATCGAAACCAAATTACAAAAATAAAAGAATAAAAGTATAGTTAAGAGGTTAATTGTGGCAATTTCAAATTATAATTTTATATATTTAACTAGATTAGAAATCCCGCTTTGCGGAGGTTGGATTTGCTAATACTAAAGAAAACCAATGGAAGACATTAGGTTCAAGTGAGAGTTATTGTTTGACCGGCATTCTTGAAGGACATTGCGGGGGTTTGGAGGGTACTTCATAGCTTCTTATTACTGTTACTATCTACTTATTTTCTATCCATAAAAAAAAATTGATTGTTTTTTTTTTTGTTATTATATGAGTAGTTGTAAAACTTGTTAGCTAATGTAAATCATTTAATAGCTTTACAGTGTTAAAAATGGAAAAGTCACCAAATGGCAATGTAAAAAACAGAAAAAATAGGTACAACTTCAAACTACATTGCTATTTAAATAATGGAAAATCAAAGATCTGACCCATTTTGCTTGAAACTCTCAAAACTCTTCTTCTCATTCGATTTGGATTAAAAATCTAAAATTATAATTATTGCCACTACAAAACAAATCATAAAGCAAACAACAAATCCAAAACTCAAAACAAAGCGTATTTAATATGAACTGCTTTGTTGATTGTTTTGAAAAGTCAAATGTACGTCCATTTGCAAAATATGAAACTAACGTTGTCCGGTGAGGGTTGATGACTATTTCGGAATACATACGTCCCGATCACATTTATATTTCAGTTGAATCTTGATAGAATTTGTGATTGATGGTTTGGACTTATTCATCTATGAGTCTTTCCAAACCCATTGACCAAACATGACAAGAATGGTGCTGACATTGTTCCATTTCTTCAACACAATCCAAATATATTGTATGTTCATATGGTAAAATTGTAAGATCCTTCAATACATAAAATAAAAATCGCAAATAAAAATACAAATTAAAACTTTTCACTCTCAAAATCAAGAAAAAGTTTCTAAATTGAAACAATTGGTTGCATAATTTTACCTCGGGGCAAATTGGACAACTATGGTACATTGCCCTAAATCGTTGATGAATATTATGAAAAAACATCGAAATCTTAATCCTTGATGGAGTAGCAATAAATAAAAGTCTTCTAGTACTCTTTATCAAGATTTGCATCAATTATAACTCATGCACTCGCCTTTTCTCCTTACATTAGGTCCACAAAGTCATGAAACACCGCACTCACTCAAATATCAAGTTTATTAGGTGCTTGCGCAAATAAAGGACCTAAATGTAACAAATGGAAACTAACTTTCGATTATGTGTTTATTGCAGCACCGTATTTCCATTTCCTTTTATTATGTCATTATATTTTCATTTTTTTTCTTAGTATCTAAAGGACATTGTTATAATTGGGTATTTTAATTTTAACATTGTGATAGCAAAAAATGAAAGTAAGGTGTCGTAATAAACAAAGTAATAAAAGTACATTGATATTTTTTGCTTTTTTTATTTAATGTTTCTTAGTCAACAATTTTTTTTTAATTTTTTTATTTAACGTTTCTTAATAAACAAATTTTTGAAAGTTCAAATCTGGTGAATATAAAAATCAATAGAATGCCATTAATGTTTGTATTATTTTTCGACACCGGTTATTTTTGATTGCTAGTAAAGATATTATTTTGCAAGGTCTTAATTTGTAACTTGTGATTGATAAGGGATGAAGGCATTAATTATTACCCAGGTCTGAATCATGGTGTCCGGTTGCAGGGTGATATTCAAGAGACATAAGCTACATGAATTACTTCTTTTATGGTCTCTTCTCCTTCTGATGTCAATGTGCATCTTGTATTCGATGTTTATTTATACTTCATTATTAATAGAATGGAAATAATCATTCGTTCCCTTTCTCCATTATCAATCAAGTATATATCATGGTTCTAAAAAGCACGCCATGGCGCGCCTCAAGGCGTGACATGGCGCGAGGCGTGGTGTAGCCGTTACGAAAATGTCAAAGGCGGGTTTGTGAAGCGTGACTCCCAAATAACGTGTCAAGGCGCGCATTATCGCGTTATGGCGCGAGTTTTTTTCAAGGCGTGGGTTTTTTTGTTTTTTTTCTTTTATTTTTTTATCGGGCCTAAAATAAATGAGTTTTTGTTAACTTTTTTTTATTAGATATTAATATAACACTTCTAAAAACTTCATATATTTGAAAAAAATCAATAATTATATTATTTATATCTTTTAATGTATATAATATAGTCACTCCTAGAAAAACGTCATTGCTCGCCAATGCTTGTCATGGCTTAACTTTTACCTTGCCACCCAGTCACGCCTTATGTTATTTAGAACCTTGGTATATATACACTATACAAATATAAGATTGGGCCTATACAGAACAATGGGCTAATCAATACATGGGCTAAGAGTAATATACACTAATACGCTCCCGCAGTTCGAGGGGTAGATGAAGGTTGAACACTCAAACTGGATCGAAAATCAGAAAACAAAGAGTGTGGAAGCCTTTTCGTGAAGATATTTGCATACTGAAGAGAGGATGGAACATGTAGAACTCGGACCTGCGATTCTTATTGGTTTTTGTGTATTGTTTGTTGGCATCTATGTCTTCTGTTTAAGGACATTGAACTCCCAAGTGAGATGAACCTACATCACATATCCTAATACATTTATATGTTTTTCTGAATTCAACTAGGAACTTATTAATGGGTTACATTATCATAAATCATGTCCCATGGTTTTATAAATGGAATATTGTAATTTCATGTATTTGAATATTTACTCAACATCAAATATGTTTCTTGGTTACACTTGCAAAGATTGGCAATTTATGTAATGGGCTATGTATCATAAATTTGATTATGATATTTTATTAAATGCTATCATCGACGGATTAACGCGGAATCATCATTCAAAAAACCCTTGTTGCTATTATCAACGACGAATTAGCGATGACGGAAATTACTCATGGAACCTCAAGATCATCGTTGTTTATTAGTAAATGTACAATTTTCTGTTTTAGCAATGGTTTAGTAGATGCGAATCTGTTCCATAACAAGAATTCACAAATGTAGATTCAAATTTTATACCCGAAAATCAAAACATGAGCATTCGACTACCAAAATAAATATTAATATTTTATTAGCAAAATAAAAATTCATGTTCAATTGCAAATTATCGAAACCAAATTACAAAAATAAAAGAATAAAAGTATAGTTAAGAGGTTAATTGTGGCAATTTCAAATTATAATTTTATATATTTAACTAGATTAGAAATCCCGCTTTGCGGAGGTTGGATTTGCTAATACTAAAGAAAACCAATGGAAGACATTAGGTTCAAGTGAGAGTTATTGTTTGACCGGCATTCTTGAAGGACATTGCGGGGGTTTGGAGGGTACTTCATAGCTTCTTATTACTGTTACTATCTACTTATTTTCTATCCATAAAAAAAAATTGATTGTTTTTTTTTTTTGTTATTATATGAGTAGTTGTAAAACTTGTTAGCTAATGTAAATCATTTAATAGCTTTACAGTGTTAAAAATGGAAAAGTCACCAAATGGCAATGTAAAAAACAGAAAAAATAGGTACAACTTCAAACTACATTGCTATTTAAATAATGGAAAATCAAAGATCTGACCCATTTTGCTTGAAACTCTCAAAACTCTTCTTCTCATTCGATTTGGATTAAAAATCTAAAATTATAATTATTGCCACTACAAAACAAATCATAAAGCAAACAACAAATCCAAAACTCAAAACAAAGCGTATTTAATATGAACTGCTTTGTTGATTGTTTTGAAAAGTCAAATGTACGTCCATTTGCAAAATATGAAACTAACGTTGTCCGGTGAGGGTTGATGACTATTTCGGAATACATACGTCCCGATCACATTTATATTTCAGTTGAATCTTGATAGAATTTGTGATTGATGGTTTGGACTTATTCATCTATGAGTCTTTCCAAACCCATTGACCAAACATGACAAGAATGGTGCTGACATTGTTCCATTTCTTCAACACAATCCAAATATATTGTATGTTCATATGGTAAAATTGTAAGATCCTTCAATACATAAAATAAAAATCGCAAATAAAAATACAAATTAAAACTTTTCACTCTCAAAATCAAGAAAAAGTTTCTAAATTGAAACAATTGGTTGCATAATTTTACCTCGGGGCAAATTGGACAACTATGGTACATTGCCCTAAATCGTTGATGAATATTATGAAAAAACATCGAAATCTTAATCCTTGATGGAGTAGCAATAAATAAAAGTCTTCTAGTACTCTTTATCAAGATTTGCATCAATTATAACTCATGCACTCGCCTTTTCTCCTTACATTAGGTCCACAAAGTCATGAAACACCGCACTCACTCAAATATCAAGTTTATTAGGTGCTTGCGCAAATAAAGGACCTAAATGTAACAAATGGAAACTAACTTTCGATTATGTGTTTATTGCAGCACCGTATTTCCATTTCCTTTTATTATGTCATTATATTTTCATTTTTTTTCTTAGTATCTAAAGGACATTGTTATAATTGGGTATTTTAATTTTAACATTGTGATAGCAAAAAATGAAAGTAAGGTGTCGTAATAAACAAAGTAATAAAAGTACATTGATATTTTTTGCTTTTTTTATTTAATGTTTCTTAGTCAACAATTTTTTTTTAATTTTTTTATTTAACGTTTCTTAATAAACAAATTTTTGAAAGTTCAAATCTGGTGAATATAAAAATCAATAGAATGCCATTAATGTTTGTATTATTTTTCGACACCGGTTATTTTTGATTGCTAGTAAAGATATTATTTTGCAAGGTCTTAATTTGTAACTTGTGATTGATAAGGGATGAAGGCATTAATTATTACCCATGTCTGAATCATGGTGTCCGGTTGCAGGGTGATATTCAAGAGACATAAGCTACATGAATTACTTCTTTTATGGTCTCTTCTCCTTCTGATGTCAATGTGCATCTTGTATTCGATGTTTATTTATACTTCATTATTAATAGAATGGAAATAATCATTCGTTCCCTTTCTCCATTATCAATCAAGTATATATCATGGTTCTAAAAAGCGCGCCATGGCGCGCCTCAAGGCGTGACATGGCGCGAGGCGTGGTGTAGCCGTTACGAAAATGTCAAAGGCGGGTTTGTGAAGCGTGACTCCCAAATAACGTGTCAAGGCGCGCATTATCGCGTTATGGCGCGAGTTTTTTTCAAGGCGTGGGTTTTTTTGTTTTTTTTCTTTTATTTTTTTATCGGGCCTAAAATAAATGAGTTTTTGTTAACTTTTTTTTATTAGATATTAATATAACACTTCTAAAAACTTCATATATTTGAAAAAAATCAATAATTATATTATTTATATCTTTTAATGTATATAATATAGTCACTCCTAGAAAAACGTCATTGCTCGCCAATGCTTGTCATGGCTTAACTTTTACCTTGCCACCCAGTCACGCCTTATGTTATTTAGAACCTTGGTATATATACACTATACAAATATAAGATTGGGCCTATACAGAACAATGGGCTAATCAATACATGGGCTAAGAGTAATATACACTAATACGCTCCCGCAGTTCGAGGGGTAGATGAAGGTTGAACACTCAAACTGGATCGAAAATCAGAAAACAAAGAGTGTGGAAGCCTTTTCGTGAAGATATTTGCATACTGAAGAGAGGATGGAACATGTAGAACTCGGACCTGCGATTCTTATTGGTTTTTGTGTATTGTTTGTTGGCATCTATGTCTTCTGTTTAAGGACATTGAACTCCCAAGTGAGATGAACCTACATCACATATCCTAATACATTTATATGTTTTTCTGAATTCAACTAGGAACTTATTAATGGGTTACATTATCATAAATCATGTCCCATGGTTTTATAAATGGAATATTGTAATTTCATGTATTTGAATATTTACTCAACATCAAATATGTTTCTTGGTTACACTTGCAAAGATTGGCAATTTATGTAATGGGCTATGTATCATAAATTTGATTATGATATTTTATTAAATGCTATCATCGACGGATTAACGCGGAATCATCATTCAAAAAACCCTTGTTGCTATTATCAACGACGAATTAGCGATGACGGAAATTACTCATGGAACCTCAAGATCATCGTTGTTTATTAGTAAATGTACAATTTTCTGTTTTAGCAATGGTTTAGTAGATGCGAATCTGTTCCATAACAAGAATTCACAAATGTAGATTCAAATTTTATACCCGAAAATCAAAACATGAGCATTCGACTACCAAAATAAATATTAATATTTTATTAGCAAAATAAAAATTCATGTTCAATTGCAAATTATCGAAACCAAATTACAAAAATAAAAGAATAAAAGTATAGTTAAGAGGTTAATTGTGGCAATTTCAAATTATAATTTTATATATTTAACTAGATTAGAAATCCCGCTTTGCGGAGGTTGGATTTGCTAATACTAAAGAAAACCAATGGAAGACATTAGGTTCAAGTGAGAGTTATTGTTTGACCGGCATTCTTGAAGGACATTGCGGGGGTTTGGAGGGTACTTCATAGCTTCTTATTACTGTTACTATCTACTTATTTTCTATCCATAAAAAAAAATTGATTGTTTTTTTTTTTTGTTATTATATGAGTAGTTGTAAAACTTGTTAGCTAATGTAAATCATTTAATAGCTTTACAGTGTTAAAAATGGAAAAGTCACCAAATGGCAATGTAAAAAACAGAAAAAATAGGTACAACTTCAAACTACATTGCTATTTAAATAATGGAAAATCAAAGATCTGACCCATTTTGCTTGAAACTCTCAAAACTCTTCTTCTCATTCGATTTGGATTAAAAATCTAAAATTATAATTATTGCCACTACAAAACAAATCATAAAGCAAACAACAAATCCAAAACTCAAAACAAAGCGTATTTAATATGAACTGCTTTGTTGATTGTTTTGAAAAGTCAAATGTACGTCCATTTGCAAAATATGAAACTAACGTTGTCCGGTGAGGGTTGATGACTATTTCGGAATACATACGTCCCGATCACATTTATATTTCAGTTGAATCTTGATAGAATTTGTGATTGATGGTTTGGACTTATTCATCTATGAGTCTTTCCAAACCCATTGACCAAACATGACAAGAATGGTGCTGACATTGTTCCATTTCTTCAACACAATCCAAATATATTGTATGTTCATATGGTAAAATTGTAAGATCCTTCAATACATAAAATAAAAATCGCAAATAAAAATACAAATTAAAACTTTTCACTCTCAAAATCAAGAAAAAGTTTCTAAATTGAAACAATTGGTTGCATAATTTTACCTCGGGGCAAATTGGACAACTATGGTACATTGCCCTAAATCGTTGATGAATATTATGAAAAAACATCGAAATCTTAATCCTTGATGGAGTAGCAATAAATAAAAGTCTTCTAGTACTCTTTATCAAGATTTGCATCAATTATAACTCATGCACTCGCCTTTTCTCCTTACATTAGGTCCACAAAGTCATGAAACACCGCACTCACTCAAATATCAAGTTTATTAGGTGCTTGCGCAAATAAAGGACCTAAATGTAACAAATGGAAACTAACTTTCGATTATGTGTTTATTGCAGCACCGTATTTCCATTTCCTTTTATTATGTCATTATATTTTCATTTTTTTTCTTAGTATCTAAAGGACATTGTTATAATTGGGTATTTTAATTTTAACATTGTGATAGCAAAAAATGAAAGTAAGGTGTCGTAATAAACAAAGTAATAAAAGTACATTGATATTTTTTGCTTTTTTTATTTAATGTTTCTTAGTCAACAATTTTTTTTTAATTTTTTTATTTAACGTTTCTTAATAAACAAATTTTTGAAAGTTCAAATCTGGTGCATATAAAAATCAATAGAATGCCATTAATGTTTGTATTATTTTTCGACACCGGTTATTTTTGATTGCTAGTAAAGATATTATTTTGCAAGGTCTTAATTTGTAACTTGTGATTGATAAGGGATGAAGGCATTAATTATTACCCAGGTCTGAATCATGGTGTCCGGTTGCAGGGTGATATTCAAGAGACATAAGCTACATGAATTACTTCTTTTATGGTCTCTTCTCCTTCTGATGTCAATGTGCATCTTGTATTCGATGTTTATTTATACTTCATTATTAATAGAATGGAAATAATCATTCGTTCCCTTTCTCCATTATCAATCAAGTATATATCATGGTTCTAAAAAGCGTGCCATGGCGCGCCTCAAGGCGTGACATGGCGCGAGGCGTGGTGTAGCCGTTACGAAAATGTCAAAGGCGGGTTTGTGAAGCGTGACTCCCAAATAACGTGTCAAGGCGCGCATTATCGCGTTATGGCGCGAGTTTTTTTCAAGGCGTGGGTTTTTTTGTTTTTTTTCTTTTATTTTTTTATCGGGCCTAAAATAAATGAGTTTTTGTTAACTTTTTTTTATTAGATATTAATATAACACTTCTAAAAACTTCATATATTTGAAAAAAATCAATAATTATATTATTTATATCTTTTAATGTATATAATATAGTCACTCCTAGAAAAACGTCATTGCTCGCCAATGCTTGTCATGGCTTAACTTTTACCTTGCCACCCAGTCACGCCTTATGTTATTTAGAACCTTGGTATATATACACTATACAAATATAAGATTGGGCCTATACAGAACAATGGGCTAATCAATACATGGGCTAAGAGTAATATACACTAATACGCTCCCGCAGTTCGAAGGGTAGATGAAGGTTGAACACTCAAACTGGATCGAAAATCAGAAAACAAAGAGTGTGGAAGCCTTTTCGTGAAGATATTTGCATACTGAAGAGAGGATGGAACATGTAGAACTCGGACCTGCGATTCTTATTGGTTTTTGTGTATTGTTTGTTGGCATCTATGTCTTCTGTTTAAGGACATTGAACTCCCAAGTGAGATGAACCTACATCACATATCCTAATACATTTATATGTTTTTCTGAATTCAACTAGGAACTTATTAATGGGTTACATTATCATAAATCATGTCCCATGGTTTTATAAATGGAATATTGTAATTTCATGTATTTGAATATTTACTCAACATCAAATATGTTTCTTGGTTACACTTGCAAAGATTGGCAATTTATGTAATGGGCTATGTATCATAAATTTGATTATGATATTTTATTAAATGCTATCATCGACGGATTAACGCGGAATCATCATTCAAAAAACCCTTGTTGCTATTATCAGCGACGAATTAGCGATGACGGAAATTACTCATGGAACCTCAAGATCATCGTTGTTTATTAGTAAATGTACAATTTTCTGTTTTAGCAATGGTTTAGTAGATGCGAATCTGTTCCATAACAAGAATTCACAAATGTAGATTCAAATTTTATACCCGAAAATCAAAACATGAGCATTCGACTACCAAAATAAATATTAATATTTTATTAGCAAAATAAAAATTCATGTTCAATTGCAAATTATCGAAACCAAATTACAAAAATAAAAGAATAAAAGTATAGTTAAGGGGTTAATTGTAGCAATTTCAAATTATAATTTTATATATTTAACTAGATTAGAAATCCCGCTTTGCGGAGGTTGGATTTGCTAATACTAAAGAAAACCAATGGAAGACATTAGGTTCAAGTGAGAGTTATTGTTTGACCGGCATTCTTGAAGGACATTGCGGGGGTTTGGAGGGTACTTCATAGCTTCTTATTACTGTTACTATCTACTTATTTTCTATCCATAAAAAAAAATTGATTGTTTTTTTTTTGTTATTATATGAGTAGTTGTAAAACTTGTTAGCTAATGTAAATCATTTAATAGCTTTACAGTGTTAAAAATGGAAAAGTCACCAAATGGCAATGTAAAAAACAGAAAAAATAGGTACAACTTCAAACTACATTGCTATTTAAATAATGGAAAATCAAAGATCTGACCCATTTTGCTTGAAACTCTCAAAACTCTTCTTCTCATTCGATTTGGATTAAAAATCTAAAATTATAATTATTGCCACTACAAAACAAATCATAAAGCAAACAACAAATCCAAAACTCAAAACAAAGCGTATTTAATATGAACTGCTTTGTTGATTGTTTTGAAAAGTCAAATGTACGTCCATTTGCAAAATATGAAACTAACGTTGTCTGGTGAGGGTTGATGACTAATTCGGAATACATACGTCCCGATCACATTTATATTTCAGTTGAATCTTGATAGAATTTGTGATTGATGGTTTGGACTTATTCATCTATGAGTCTTTCCAAACCCATTGACCAAACATGACAAGAATGGTGCTGACATTGTTCCATTTCTTCAACACAATCCAAATATATTGTATGTTCATATGGTAAAATTGTAAGATCCTTCAATACATAAAATAAAAATCGCAAATAAAAATACAAATTAAAACTTTTCACTCTCAAAATCAAGAAAAAGTTTCTAAATTGAAACAATTGGTTGCATAATTTTACCTCGGGGCAAATTGGACAACTATGGTACATTGCCCTAAATCGTTGATGAATATTATGAAAAAACATCGAAATCTTAATCCTTGATGGAGTAGCAATAAATAAAAGTCTTCTAGTACTCTTTATCAAGATTTGCATCAATTATAACTCATGCACTCGCCTTTTCTCCTTACATTAGGTCCACAAAGTCATGAAACACCGCACTCACTCAAATATCAAGTTTATTAGGTGCTTGCGCAAATAAAGGACCTAAATGTAACAAATGGAAACTAACTTTCGATTATGTGTTTATTGCAGCACCGTATTTCCATTTCCTTTTATTATGTCATTATATTTTCATTTTTTTTCTTAGTATCTAAAGGACATTGTTATAATTGGGTATTTTAATTTTAACATTGTGATAGCAAAAAATGAAAGTAAGGTGTCGTAATAAACAAAGTAATAAAAGTACATTGATATTTTTTGCTTTTTTTATTTAATGTTTCTTAGTCAACAATTTTTTTTTAATTTTTTTATTTAACGTTTCTTAATAAACAAATTTTTGAAAGTTCAAATCTGGTGAATATAAAAATCAATAGAATGCCATTAATGTTTGTATTATTTTTCGACACCGGTTATTTTTGATTGCTAGTAAAGATATTATTTTGCAAGGTCTTAATTTGTAACTTGTGATTGATAAGGGATGAAGGCATTAATTATTACCCAGGTCTGAATCATGGTGTCCGGTTGCAGGGTGATATTCAAGAGACATAAGCTACATGAATTACTTCTTTTATGGTCTCTTCTCCTTCTGATGTCAATGTGCATCTTGTATTCGATGTTTATTTATACTTCATTATTAATAGAATGGAAATAATCATTCGTTCCCTTTCTCCATTATCAATCAAGTATATATCATGGTTCTAAAAAGCGCGCCATGGCGCCTCAAGGCGTGACATGGCGCGAGGCGTGGTGTAGCCGTTACGAAAATGTCAAAGGCGGGTTTGTGAAGCGTGACTCCCAAATAACGTGTCAAGGCGCGCATTATCGCGTTATGGCGCGAGTTTTTTTCAAGGCGTGGGTTTTTTTGTTTTTTTTCTTTTATTTTTTTATCGGGCCTAAAATAAATGAGTTTTTGTTAACTTTTTTTAGATATTAATATAACACTTCTAAAAACTTCATATATTTGAAAAAAATCAATAATTATATTATTTATATCTTTTAATGTATATAATATAGTCACTCCTAGAAAAACGTCATTGCTCGCCAATGCTTGTCATGGCTTAACTTTTACCTTGCCACCCAGTCACGCCTTATGTTATTTAGAACCTTGGTATATATACACTATACAAATATAAGATTGGGCCTATACAGAACAATGGGCTAATCAATACATGGGCTAAGAGTAATATACACTAATACGCTCCCGCAGTTCGAGGGGTAGATGAAGGTTGAACACTCAAACTGGATCGAAAATCAGAAAACAAAGAGTGTGGAAGCCTTTTCGTGAAGATATTTGCATACTGAAGAGAGGATGGAACATGTAGAACTCGGACCTGCGATTCTTATTGGTTTTTGTGTATTGTTTGTTGGCATCTATGTCTTCTGTTTAAGGACATTGAACTCCCAAGTGAGATGAACCTACATCACATATCCTAATACATTTATATGTTTTTCTGAATTCAACTAGGAACTTATTAATGGGTTACATTATCATAAATCACGGCCCATGGTTTTATAAATGGAATATTGTAATTTCATGTATTTGAATATTTACTCAACATCAAATATGTTTCTTGGTTACACTTGCAAAGATTGGCAATTTATGTAATGGGCTATGTATCATAAATTTGATTATGATATTTTATTAAATGCTATCATCGACGGATTAACGCGGAATCATCATTCAAAAAACCCTTGTTGCTATTATCAACGACGAATTAGCGATGACGGAAATTACTCATGGAACCTCAAGATCATCGTTGTTTATTAGTAAATGTACAATTTTCTGTTTTAGCAATGGTTTAGTAGATGCGAATCTGTTCCATAACAAGAATTCACAAATGTAGATTCAAATTTTATACCCGAAAATCAAAACATGAGCATTCGACTACCAAAATAAATATTAATATTTTATTAGCAAAATAAAAATTCATGTTCAATTGCAAATTATCGAAACCAAATTACAAAAATAAAAGAATAAAAGTATAGTTAAGAGGTTAATTGTGGCAATTTCAAATTATAATTTTATATATTTAACTAGATTAGAAATCCCGCTTTGCGGAGGTTGGATTTGCTAATACTAAAGAAAACCAATGGAAGACATTAGGTTCAAGTGAGAGTTATTGTTTGACCGGCATTCTTGAAGGACATTGCGGGGGTTTGGAGGGTACTTCATAGCTTCTTATTACTGTTACTATCTACTTATTTTCTATCCATAAAAAAAAATTGATTGTTTTTTTTTTTTTGTTATTATATGAGTAGTTGTAAAACTTGTTAGCTAATGTAAATCATTTAATAGCTTTACAGTGTTAAAAATGGAAAAGTCACCAAATGGCAATGTAAAAAACAGAAAAAATAGGTACAACTTCAAACTACATTGCTATTTAAATAATGGAAAATCAAAGATCTGACCCATTTTGCTTGAAACTCTCAAAACTCTTCTTCTCATTCGATTTGGATTAAAAATCTAAAATTATAATTATTGCCACTACAAAACAAATCATAAAGCAAAAAACAAATCCAAAACTCAAAACAAAGCGTATTTAATATGAACTGCTTTGTTGATTGTTTTGAAAAGTCAAATGTACGTCCATTTGCAAAATATGAAACTAACGTTGTCCGGTGAGGGTTGATGACTATTTCGGAATACATACGTCCCGATCACATTTATATTTCAGTTGAATCTTGATAGAATTTGTGATTGATGGTTTGGACTTATTCATCTATGAGTCTTTCCAAACCCATTGACCAAACATGACAAGAATGGTGCTGACATTGTTCCATTTCTTCAACACAATCCAAATATATTGTATGTTCATATGGTAAAATTGTAAGATCCTTCAATACATAAAATAAAAATCGCAAATAAAAATACAAATTAAAACTTTTCACTCTCAAAATCAAGAAAAAGTTTCTAAATTGAAACAATTGGTTGCATAATTTTACCTCGGGGCAAATTGGACAACTATGGTACATTGCCCTAAATCGTTGATGAATATTATGAAAAAACATCGAAATCTTAATCCTTGATGGAGTAGCAATAAATAAAAGTCTTCTAGTACTCTTTATCAAGATTTGCATCAATTATAACTCATGCACTCGCCTTTTCTCCTTACATTAGGTCCACAAAGTCATGAAACACCGCACTCACTCAAATATCAAGTTTATTAGGTGCTTGCGCAAATAAAGGACCTAAATGTAACAAATGGAAACTAACTTTCGATTATGTGTTTATTGCAGCACCGTATTTCCATTTCCTTTTATTATGTCATTATATTTTCATTTTTTTTCTTAGTATCTAAAGGACATTGTTATAATTGGGTATTTTAATTTTAACATTGTGATAGCAAAAAATGAAAGTAAGGTGTCGTAATAAACAAAGTAATAAAAGTACATTGATATTTTTTGCTTTTTTTATTTAATGTTTCTTAGTCAACAATTTTTTTTTAATTTTTTTATTTAACGTTTCTTAATAAACAAATTTTTGAAAGTTCAAATCTGGTGAATATAAAAATCAATAGAATGCCATTAATGTTTGTATTATTTTTCGACACCGGTTATTTTTGATTGCTAGTAAAGATATTATTTTGCAAGGTCTTAATTTGTAACTTGTGATTGATAAGGGATGAAGGCATTAATTATTACCCAGGTCTGAATCATGGTGTCCGGTTGCAGGGTGATATTCAAGAGACATAAGCTACATGAATTACTTCTTTTATGGTCTCTTCTCCTTCTGATGTCAATGTGCATCTTGTATTCGATGTTTATTTATACTTCATTATTAATAGAATGGAAATAATCATTCGTTCCCTTTCTCCATTATCAATCAAGTATATATCATGGTTCTAAAAAGCACGCCATGGCGCGCCTCAAGGCGTGACATGGCGCGAGGCGTGGTGTAGCCGTTACGAAAATGTCAAAGGCGGGTTTGTGAAGCGTGACTCCCAAATAACGTGTCAAGGCGCGCATTATCGCGTTATGGCGCGAGTTTTTTTCAAGGCGTGGGTTTTTTTGTTTTTTTTCTTTTATTTTTTTATCGGGCCTAAAATAAATGAGTTTTTGTTAACTTTTTTTTATTAGATATTAATATAACACTTCTAAAAACTTCATATATTTGAAAAAAATCAATAATTATATTATTTATATCTTTTAATGTATATAATATAGTCACTCCTAGAAAAACGTCATTGCTCGCCAATGCTTGTCATGGCTTAACTTTTACCTTGCCACCCAGTCACGCCTTATGTTATTTAGAACCTTGGTATATATACACTATACAAATATAAGATTGGGCCTATACAGAACAATGGGCTAATCAATACATGGGCTAAGAGTAATATACACTAATACGCTCCCGCAGTTCGAGGGGTAGATGAAGGTTGAACACTCAAACTGGATCGAAAATCAGAAAACAAAGAGTGTGGAAGCCTTTTCGTGAAGATATTTGCATACTGAAGAGAGGATGGAACATGTAGAACTCGGACCTGCGATTCTTATTGGTTTTTGTGTATTGTTTGTTGGCATCTATGTCTTCTGTTTAAGGACATTGAACTCCCAAGTGAGATGAACCTACATCACATATCCTAATACATTTATATGTTTTTCTGAATTCAACTAGGAACTTATTAATGGGTTACATTATCATAAATCATGTCCCATGGTTTTATAAATGGAATATTGTAATTTCATGTATTTGAATATTTACTCAACATCAAATATGTTTCTTGGTTACACTTGCAAAGATTGGCAATTTATGTAATGGGCTATGTATCATAAATTTGATTATGATATTTTATTAAATGCTATCATCGACGGATTAACGCGGAATCATCATTCAAAAAACCCTTGTTGCTATTATCAGCGACGAATTAGCGATGACGGAAATTACTCATGGAACCTCAAGATCATCGTTGTTTATTAGTAAATGTACAATTTTTTGTTTTAGCAATGGTTTAGTAGATGCGAATCTGTTCCATAACAAGAATTCACAAATGTAGATTCAAATTTTATACCCGAAAATCAAAACATGAGCATTCGACTACCAAAATAAATATTAATATTTTATTAGCAAAATAAAAATTCATGTTCAATTGCAAATTATCGAAACCAAATTACAAAAATAAAAGAATAAAAGTATAGTTAAGAGGTTAATTGTGGCAATTTCAAATTATAATTTTATATATTTAACTAGATTAGAAATCCCGCTTTGCGGAGGTTGGATTTGCTAATACTAAAGAAAACCAATGGAAGACATTAGGTTCAAGTGAGAGTTATTGTTTGACCGGCATTCTTGAAGGACATTGCGGGGGTTTGGAGGGTACTTCATAGCTTCTTATTACTGTTACTATCTACTTATTTTCTATCCATAAAAAATTTTTTGATTGTTTTTTTTTTTTTGTTATTATATGAGTAGTTGTAAAACTTGTTAGCTAATGTAAATCATTTAATAGCTTTACAGTGTTAAAAATGGAAAAGTCACCAAATGGCAATGTAAAAAACAGAAAAAATAGGTACAACTTCAAACTACATTGCTATTTAAATAATGGAAAATCAATGATCTGACCCATTTTGCTTGAAACTCTCAAAACTCTTCTTCTCATTCGATTTGGATTAAAAATCTAAAATTATAATTATTGCCACTACAAAACAAATCATAAAGCAAACAACAAATCCAAAACTCAAAACAAAGCGTATTTAATATGAACTGCTTTGTTGATTGTTTTGAAAAGTCAAATGTACGTCCATTTGCAAAATATGAAACTAACGTTGTCCGGTGAGGGTTGATGACTATTTCGGAATACATACGTCCCGATCACATTTATATTTCAGTTGAATCTTGATAGAATTTGTGATTGATGGTTTGGACTTATTCATCTATGAGTCTTTCCAAACCCATTGACCAAACATGACAAGAATGGTGCTGACATTGTTCCATTTCTTCAACACAATCCAAATATATTGTATGTTCATATGGTAAAATTGTAAGATCCTTCAATACATAAAATAAAAATCGCAAATAAAAATACAAATTAAAACTTTTCACTCTCAAAATCAAGAAAAAGTTTCTAAATTGAAACAATTGGTTGCATAATTTTACCTCGGGGCAAATTGGACAACTATGGTACATTGCCCTAAATCGTTGATGAATATTATGAAAAAACATCGAAATCTTAATCCTTGATGGAGTAGCAATAAATAAAAGTCTTCTAGTACTCTTTATCAAGATTTGCATCAATTATAACTCATGCACTCGCCTTTTCTCCTTACATTAGGTCCACAAAGTCATGAAACACCGCACTCACTCAAATATCAAGTTTATTAGGTGCTTGCGCAAATAAAGGACCTAAATGTAACAAATGGAAACTAACTTTCGATTATGTGTTTATTGCAGCACCGTATTTCCATTTCCTTTTATTATGTCATTATATTTTCATTTTTTTTCTTAGTATCTAAAGGACATTGTTATAATTGGGTATTTTAATTTTAACATTGTGATAGCAAAAAATGAAAGTAAGGTGTCGTAATAAACAAAGTAATAAAAGTACATTGATATTTTTTGCTTTTTTTATTTAATGTTTCTTAGTCAACAATTTTTTTTTAATTTTTTTATTTAACGTTTCTTAATAAACAAATTTTTGAAAGTTCAAATCTGGTGAATATAAAAATCAATAGAATGCCATTAATGTTTGTATTATTTTTCGACACCGGTTATTTTTGATTGCTAGTAAAGATATTATTTTGCAAGGTCTTAATTTGTAACTTGTGATTGATAAGGGATGAAGGCATTAATTATTACCCAGGTCTGAATCATGGTGTCCGGTTGCAGGGTGATATTCAAGAGACATAAGCTACATGAATTACTTCTTTTATGGTCTCTTCTCCTTCTGATGTCAATGTGCATCTTGTATTCGATGTTTATTTATACTTCATTATTAATAGAATGGAAATAATCATTCGTTCCCTTTCTCCATTATCAATCAAGTATATATCATGGTTCTAAAAAGCACGCCATGGCGCGCCTCAAGGCGTGACATGGCGCGAGGCGTGGTGTAGCCGTTACGAAAATGTCAAAGGCGGGTTTGTGAAGCGTGACTCCCAAATAACGTGTCAAGGCGCGCATTATCGCGTTATGGCGCGAGTTTTTTTCAAGGCGTGGGTTTTTTTGTTTTTTTTCTTTTATTTTTTTATCGGGCCTAAAATAAATGAGTTTTTGTTAACTTTTTTTTATTAGATATTAATATAACACTTCTAAAAACTTCATATATTTGAAAAAAATCAATAATTATATTATTTATATCTTTTAATGTATATAATATAGTCACTCCTAGAAAAACGTCATTGCTCGCCAATGCTTGTCATGGCTTAACTTTTACCTTGCCACCCAGTCACGCCTTATGTTATTTAGAACCTTGGTATATATACACTATACAAATATAAGATTGGGCCTATACAGAACAATGGGCTAATCAATACATGGGCTAAGAGTAATATACACTAATACGCTCCCGCAGTTCGAGGGGTAGATGAAGGTTGAACACTCAAACTGGATCGAAAATCAGAAAACAAAGAGTGTGGAAGCCTTTTCGTGAAGATATTTGCATACTGAAGAGAGGATGGAACATGTAGAACTCGGACCTGCGATTCTTATTGGTTTTTGTGTATTGTTTGTTGGCATCTATGTCTTCTGTTTAAGGACATTGAACTCCCAAGTGAGATGAACCTACATCACATATCCTAATACATTTATATGTTTTTCTGAATTCAACTAGGAACTTATTAATGGGTTACATTATCATAAATCATGTCCCATGGTTTTATAAATGGAATATTGTAATTTCATGTATTTGAATATTTACTCAACATCAAATATGTTTCTTGGTTACACTTGCAAAGATTGGCAATTTATGTAATGGGCTATGTATCATAAATTTGATTATGATATTTTATTAAATGCTATCATCGACGGATTAACGCGGAATCATCATTCAAAAAACCCTTGTTGCTATTATCAACGACGAATTAGCGATGACGGAAATTACTCATGGAACCTCAAGATCATCGTTGTTTATTAGTAAATGTACAATTTTCTGTTTTAGCAATGGTTTAGTAGATGCGAATCTGTTCCATAACAAGAATTCACAAATGTAGATTCAAATTTTATACCCGAAAATCAAAACATGAGCATTCGACTACCAAAATAAATATTAATATTTTATTAGCAAAATAAAAATTCATGTTCAATTGCAAATTATCGAAACCAAATTACAAAAATAAAAGAATAAAAGTATAGTTAAGGGGTTAATTGTGGCAATTTCAAATTATAATTTTATATATTTAACTAGATTAGAAATCCCGCTTTGCGGAGGTTGGATTTGCTAATACTAAAGAAAACCAATGGAAGACATTAGGTTCAAGTGAGAGTTATTGTTTGACCGGCATTCTTGAAGGACATTGCGGGGGTTTGGAGGGTACTTCATAGCTTCTTATTACTGTTACTATCTACTTATTTTCTATCCATAAAAAAAATTTGATTGTTTTTTTTTTTGTTATTATATGAGTAGTTGTAAAACTTGTTAGCTAATGTAAATCATTTAATAGCTTTACAGTGTTAAAAATGGAAAAGTCACCAAATGGCAATGTAAAAAACAGAAAAAATAGGTACAACTTCAAACTACATTGCTATTTAAATAATGGAAAATCAAAGATCTGACCCATTTTGCTTGAAACTCTCAAAACTCTTCTTCTCATTCGATTTGGATTAAAAATCTAAAATTATAATTATTGCCACTACAAAACAAATCATAAAGCAAACAACAAATCCAAAACTCAAAACAAAGCGTATTTAATATGAACTGCTTTGTTGATTGTTTTGAAAAGTCAAATGTACGTCCATTTGCAAAATATGAAACTAACGTTGTCCGGTGAGGGTTGATGACTATTTCGGAATACATACGTCCCGATCACATTTATATTTCAGTTGAATCTTGATAGAATTTGTGATTGATGGTTTGGACTTATTCATCTATGAGTCTTTCCAAACCCATTGACCAAACATGACAAGAATGGTGCTGACATTGTTCCATTTCTTCAACACAATCCAAATATATTGTATGTTCATATGGTAAAATTGTAAGATCCTTCAATACATAAAATAAAAATCGCAAATAAAAATACAAATTAAAACTTTTCACTCTCAAAATCAAGAAAAAGTTTCTAAATTGAAACAATTGGTTGCATAATTTTACCTCGGGGCAAATTGGACAACTATGGTACATTGCCCTAAATCGTTGATGAATATTATGAAAAAACATCGAAATCTTAATCCTTGATGGAGTAGCAATAAATAAAAGTCTTCTAGTACTCTTTATCAAGATTTGCATCAATTATAACTCATGCACTCGCCTTTTCTCCTTAAATTAGGTCCACAAAGTCATGAAACACCGCACTCACTCAAATATCAAGTTTATTAGGTGCTTGCGCAAATAAAGGACCTAAATGTAACAAATGGAAACTAACTTTCGATTATGTGTTTATTGCAGCACCGTATTTCCATTTCCTTTTATTATGTCATTATATTTTCATTTTTTTTCTTAGTATCTAAAGGACATTGTTATAATTGGGTATTTTAATTTTAACATTGTGATAGCAAAAAATGAAAGTAAGGTGTCGTAATAAACAAAGTAATAAAAGTACATTGATATTTTTTGCTTTTTTTATTTAATGTTTCTTAGTCAACAATTTTTTTTTAATTTTTTTATTTAACGTTTCTTAATAAACAAATTTTTGAAAGTTCAAATCTGGTGAATATAAAAATCAATAGAATGCCATTAATGTTTGTATTATTTTTCGACACCGGTTATTTTTGATTGCTAGTAAAGATATTATTTTGCAAGGTCTTAATTTGTAACTTGTGATTGATAAGGGATGAAGGCATTAATTATTACCCAGGTCTGAATCATGGTGTCCGGTTGCAGGGTGATATTCAAGAGACATAAGCTACATGAATTACTTCTTTTATGGTCTCTTCTCCTTCTGATGTCAATGTGCATCTTGTATTCGATGTTTATTTATACTTCATTATTAATAGAATGGAAATAATCATTCGTTCCCTTTCTCCATTATCAATCAAGTATATATCATGGTTCTAAAAAGCGTGCCATGGCGCGCCTCAAGGCGTGACATGGCGCGAGGCGTGGTGTAGCCGTTACGAAAATGTCAAAGGCGGGTTTGTGAAGCGTGACTCCCAAATAACGTGTCAAGGCGCGCATTATCGCGTTATGGCGGGAGTTTTTTTCAAGGCGTGGGTTTTTTTGTTTTTTTTCTTTTATTTTTTTATCGGGCCTAAAATAAATGAGTTTTTGTTAACTTTTTTTTATTAGATATTAATATAACACTTCTAAAAACTTCATATATTTGAAAAAAATCAATAATTATATTATTTATATCTTTTAATGTATATAATATAGTCACTCCTAGAAAAACGTCATTGCTCGCCAATGCTTGTCATGGCTTAACTTTTACCTTGCCACCCAGTCACGCCTTATGTTATTTAGAACCTTGGTATATATACACTATACAAATATAAGATTGGGCCTATACAGAACAATGGGCTAATCAATACATGGGCTAAGAGTAATATACACTAATACGCTCCCGCAGTTCGAGGGGTAGATGAAGGTTGAACACTCAAACTGGATCGAAAATCAGAAAACAAAGAGTGTGGAAGCCTTTTCGTGAAGATATTTGCATACTGAAGAGAGGATGGAACATGTAGAACTCGGACCTGCGATTCTTATTGGTTTTTGTGTATTCTTTGTTGGCATCTATGTCTTCTGTTTAAGGACATTGAACTCCCAAGTGAGATGAACCTACATCACATATCCTAATACATTTATATGTTTTTCTGAATTCAACTAGGAACTTATTAATGGGTTACATTATCATAAATCATGTCCCATGGTTTTATAAATGGAATATTGTAATTTCATGTATTTGAATATTTACTCAACATCAAATATGTTTCTTGGTTACACTTGCAAAGATTGGCAATTTATGTAATGGGCTATGTATCATAAATTTGATTATGATATTTTATTAAATGCTATCATCGACGGATTAACGCGGAATCATCATTCAAAAAACCCTTGTTGCTATTATCAGCGACGAATTAGCGATGACGGAAATTACTCATGGAACCTCAAGATCATCGTTGTTTATTAGTAAATGTACAATTTTCTGTTTTAGCAATGGTTTAGTAGATGCGAATCTGTTCCATAACAAGAATTCACAAATGTAGATTCAAATTTTATACCCGAAAATCAAAACATGAGCATTCGACTACCAAAATAAATATTAATATTTTATTAGCAAAATAAAAATTCATGTTCAATTGCAAATTATCGAAACCAAATTACAAAAATAAAAGAATAAAAGTATAGTTAAGGGGTTAATTGTGGCAATTTCAAATTATAATTTTATATATTTAACTAGATTAGAAATCCCGCTTTGCGGAGGTTGGATTTGCTAATACTAAAGAAAATCAATGGAAGACATTAGGTTCAAGTGAGAGTTATTGTTTGACCGGCATTCTTGAAGGACATTGCGGGGGTTTGGAGGGTACTTCATAGCTTCTTATTACTGTTACTATCTACTTATTTTCTATCCATAAAAAATTTTTTGATTGTTTTTTTTTTTTGTTATTATATGAGTAGTTGTAAAACTTGTTAGCTAATGTAAATCATTTAATAGCTTTACAGTGTTAAAAATGGAAAAGTCACCAAATGGCAATGTAAAAAACAGAAAAAATAGGTACAACTTCAAACTACATTGCTATTTAAATAATGGAAAATCAAAGATCTGACCCATTTTGCTTGAAACTCTCAAAACTCTTCTTCTCATTCGATTTGGATTAAAAATCTAAAATTATAATTATTGCCACTACAAAACAAATCATAAAGCAAACAACAAATCCAAAACTCAAAACAAAGCGTATTTAATATGAACTGCTTTGTTGATTGTTTTGAAAAGTCAAATGTACGTCCATTTGCAAAATATGAAACTAACGTTGTCCGGTGAGGGTTGATGACTATTTCGGAATACATACGTCCCGATCACATTTATATTTCAGTTGAATCTTGATAGAATTTGTGATTGATGGTTTGGACTTATTCATCTATGAGTCTTTCCAAACCCATTGACCAAACATGACAAGAATGGTGCTGACATTGTTCCATTTCTTCAACACAATCCAAATATATTGTATGTTCATATGGTAAAATTGTAAGATCCTTCAATACATAAAATAAAAATCGCAAATAAAAATACAAATTAAAACTTTTCACTCTCAAAATCAAGAAAAAGTTTCTAAATTGAAACAATTGGTTGCATAATTTTACCTCGGGGCAAATTGGACAACTATGGTACATTGCCCTAAATCGTTGATGAATATTATGAAAAAACATCGAAATCTTAATCCTTGATGGAGTAGCAATAAATAAAAGTCTTCTAGTACTCTTTATCAAGATTTGCATCAATTATAACTCATGCACTCGCCTTTTCTCCTTACATTAGGTCCACAAAGTCATGAAACACCGCACTCACTCAAATATCAAGTTTATTAGGTGCTTGCGCAAATAAAGGACCTAAATGTAACAAATGGAAACTAACTTTCGATTATGTGTTTATTGCAGCACCGTATTTCCATTTCCTTTTATTATGTCATTATATTTTCATTTTTTTTCTTAGTATCTAAAGGACATTGTTATAATTGGGTATTTTAATTTTAACATTGTGATAGCAAAAAATGAAAGTAAGGTGTCGTAATAAACAAAGTAATAAAAGTACATTGATATTTTTTGCTTTTTTTATTTAATGTTTCTTAGTCAACAATTTTTTTTTAATTTTTTTATTTAACGTTTCTTAATAAACAAATTTTTGAAAGTTCAAATCTGGTGAATATAAAAATCAATAGAATGCCATTAATGTTTGTATTATTTTTCGACACCGGTTATTTTTGATTGCTAGTAAAGATATTATTTTGCAAGGTCTTAATTTGTAACTTGTGATTGATAAGGGATGAAGGCATTAATTATTACCCAGGTCTGAATCATGGTGTCCGGTTGCAGGGTGATATTCAAGAGACATAAGCTACATGAATTACTTCTTTTATGGTCTCTTCTCCTTCTGATGTCAATGTGCATCTTGTATTCGATGTTTATTTATACTTCATTATTAATAGAATGGAAATAATCATTCGTTCCCTTTCTCCATTATCAATCAAGTATATATCATGGTTCTAAAAAGCGTGCCATGGCGCGCCTCAAGGCGTGACATGGCGCGAGGCGTGGTGTAGCCGTTACGAAAATGTCAAAGGCGGGTTTGTGAAGCGTGACTCCCAAATAACGTGTCAAGGCGCGCATTATCGCGTTATGGCGCGAGTTTTTTTCAAGGCGTGGGTTTTTTTGTTTTTTTTCTTTTATTTTTTTATCGGGCCTAAAATAAATGAGTTTTTGTTAACTTTTTTTTATTAGATATTAATATAACACTTCTAAAAACTTCATATATTTGAAAAAAATCAATAATTATATTATTTATATCTTTTAATGTATATAATATAGTCACTCCTAGAAAAACGTCATTGCTCGCCAATGCTTGTCATGGCTTAACTTTTACCTTGCCACCCAGTCACGCCTTATGTTATTTAGAACCTTGGTATATATACACTATACAAATATAAGATTGGGCCTATACAGAACAATGGGCTAATCAATACATGGGCTAAGAGTAATATACACTAATACGCTCCCGCAGTTCGAGGGGTAGATGAAGGTTGAACACTCAAACTGGATCGAAAATCAGAAAACAAAGAGTGTGGAAGCCTTTTCGTGAAGATATTTGCATACTGAAGAGAGGATGGAACATGTAGAACTCGGACCTGCGATTCTTATTGGTTTTTGTGTATTGTTTGTTGGCATCTATGTCTTCTGTTTAAGGACATTGAACTCCCAAGTGAGATGAACCTACATCACATATCCTAATACATTTATATGTTTTTCTGAATTCAACTAGGAACTTATTAATGGGTTACATTATCATAAATCATGTCCCATGGTTTTATAAATGGAATATTGTAATTTCATGTATTTGAATATTTACTCAACATCAAATATGTTTCTTGGTTACACTTGCAAAGATTGGCAATTTATGTAATGGGCTATGTATCATAAATTTGATTATGATATTTTATTAAATGCTATCATCGACGGATTAACGCGGAATCATCATTCAAAAAACCCTTGTTGCTATTATCAGCGACGAATTAGCGATGACGGAAATTACTCATGGAACCTCAAGATCATCGTTGTTTATTAGTAAATGTACAATTTTCTGTTTTAGCAATGGTTTAGTAGATGCGAATCTGTTCCATAACAAGAATTCACAAATGTAGATTCAAATTTTATACCCGAAAATCAAAACATGAGCATTCGACTACCAAAATAAATATTAATATTTTATTAGCAAAATAAAAATTCATGTTCAATTGCAAATTATCGAAACCAAATTACAAAAATAAAAGAATAAAAGTATAGTTAAGGGGTTAATTGTGGCAATTTCAAATTATAATTTTATATATTTAACTAGATTAGAAATCCCGCTTTGCGGAGGTTGGATTTGCTAATACTAAAGAAAATCAATGGAAGACATTAGGTTCAAGTGAGAGTTATTGTTTGACCGGCATTCTTGAAGGACATTGCGGGGGTTTGGAGGGTACTTCATAGCTTCTTATTACTGTTACTATCTACTTATTTTCTATCCATAAAAAATTTTTTGATTGTTTTTTTTTTTTGTTATTATATGAGTAGTTGTAAAACTTGTTAGCTAATGTAAATCATTTAATAGCTTTACAGTGTTAAAAATGGAAAAGTCACCAAATGGCAATGTAAAAAACAGAAAAAATAGGTACAACTTCAAACTACATTGCTATTTAAATAATGGAAAATCAAAGATCTGACCCATTTTGCTTGAAACTCTCAAAACTCTTCTTCTCATTCGATTTGGATTAAAAATCTAAAATTATAATTATTGCCACTACAAAACAAATCATAAAGCAAACAACAAATCCAAAACTCAAAACAAAGCGTATTTAATATGAACTGCTTTGTTGATTGTTTTGAAAAGTCAAATGTACGTCCATTTGCAAAATATGAAACTAACGTTGTCCGGTGAGGGTTGATGACTATTTCGGAATACATACGTCCCGATCACATTTATATTTCAGTTGAATCTTGATAGAATTTGTGATTGATGGTTTGGACTTATTCATCTATGAGTCTTTCCAAACCCATTGACCAAACATGACAAGAATGGTGCTGACATTGTTCCATTTCTTCAACACAATCCAAATATATTGTATGTTCATATGGTAAAATTGTAAGATCCTTCAATACATAAAATAAAAATCGCAAATAAAAATACAAATTAAAACTTTTCACTCTCAAAATCAAGAAAAAGTTTCTAAATTGAAACAATTGGTTGCATAATTTTACCTCGAGGCAAATTGGACAACTATGGTACATTGCCCTAAATCGTTGATGAATATTATGAAAAAACATCGAAATCTTAATCCTTGATGGAGTAGCAATAAATAAAAGTCTTCTAGTACTCTTTATCAAGATTTGCATCAATTATAACTCATGCACTCGCCTTTTCTCCTTACATTAGGTCCACAAAGTCATGAAACACCGCACTCACTCAAATATCAAGTTTATTAGGTGCTTGCGCAAATAAAGGACCTAAATGTAACAAATGGAAACTAACTTTCGATTATGTGTTTATTGCAGCACCGTATTTCCATTTCCTTTTATTATGTCATTATATTTTCATTTTTTTTCTTAGTATCTAAAGGACATTGTTATAATTGGGTATTTTAATTTTAACATTGTGATAGCAAAAAATGAAAGTAAGGTGTCGTAATAAACAAAGTAATAAAAGTACATTGATATTTTTTGCTCTTTTTATTTAATGTTTCTTAGTCAACAATTTTTTTTTAATTTTTTTATTTAACGTTTCTTAATAAACAAATTTTTGAAAGTTCAAATCTGGTGAATATAAAAATCAATAGAATGCCATTAATGTTTGTATTATTTTTCGACACCGGTTATTTTTGATTGCTAGTAAAGATATTATTTTGCAAGGTCTTAATTTGTAACTTGTGATTGATAAGGGATGAAGGCATTAATTATTACCCAGGTCTGAATCATGGTGTCCGGTTGCAGGGTGATATTCAAGAGACATAAGCTACATGAATTACTTCTTTTATGGTCTCTTCTCCTTCTGATGTCAATGTGCATCTTGTATTCGATGTTTATTTATACTTCATTATTAATAGAATGGAAATAATCATTCGTTCCCTTTCTCCATTATCAATCAAGTATATATCATGGTTCTAAAAAGCGCGCCATGGCGCGCCTCAAGGCGTGACATGGCGCGAGGCGTGGTGTAGCCGTTACGAAAATGTCAAAGGCGGGTTTGTGAAGCGTGACTCCCAAATAACGTGTCAAGGCGCGCATTATCGCGTTATGGCGCGAGTTTTTTTCCATGCGTGGGTTTTTTTGTTTTTTTTCTTTTATTTTTTTATCGGGCCTAAAATAAATGAGTTTTTGTTAACTTTTTTTTATTAGATATTAATATAACACTTCTAAAAACTTCATATATTTGAAAAAAATCAATAATTATATTATTTATATCTTTTAATGTATATAATATAGTCACTCCTAGAAAAACGTCATTGCTCGCCAATGCTTGTCATGGCTTAACTTTTACCTTGCCACCCAGTCACGCCTTATGTTATTTAGAACCTTGGTATATATACACTATACAAATATAAGATTGGGCCTATACAGAACAATGGGCTAATCAATACATGGGCTAAGAGTAATATACACTAATACGCTCCCGCAGTTCGAGGGGTAGATGAAGGTTGAACACTCAAACTGGATCGAAAATCAGAAAACAAAGAGTGTGGAAGCCTTTTCGTGAAGATATTTGCATACTGAAGAGAGGATGGAACATGTAGAACTCGGACCTGCGATTCTTATTGGTTTTTGTGTATTGTTTGTTGGCATCTATGTCTTCTGTTTAAGGACATTGAACTCCCAAGTGAGATGAACCTACATCACATATCCTAATACATTTATATGTTTTTCTGAATTCAACTAGGAACTTATTAATGGGTTACATTATCATAAATCATGTCCCATGGTTTTATAAATGGAATATTGTAATTTCATGTATTTGAATATTTACTCAACATCAAATATGTTTCTTGGTTACACTTGCAAAGATTGGCAATTTATATAATGGGCTATGTATCATAAATTTGATTATGATATTTTATTAAATGCTATCATCGACGGATTAACGCGGAATCATCATTCAAAAAACCCTTGTTGCTATTATCAACGACGAATTAGCGATGACGGAAATTACTCATGGAACCTCAAGATCATCGTTGTTTATTAGTAAATGTACAATTTTCTGTTTTAGCAATGGTTTAGTAGATGCGAATCTGTTCCATAACAAGAATTCACAAATGTAGATTCAAATTTTATACCCGAAAATCAAAACATGAGCATTCGACTACCAAAATAAATATTAATATTTTATTAGCAAAATAAAAATTCATGTTCAATTGCAAATTATCGAAACCAAATTACAAAAATAAAAGAATAAAAGTATAGTTAAGGGGTTAATTGTGGCAATTTCAAATTATAATTTTATATATTTAACTAGATTAGAAATCCCGCTTTGCGGAGGTTGGATTTGCTAATACTAAAGAAAACCAATGGAAGACATTAGGTTCAAGTGAGAGTTATTGTTTGACCGGCATTCTTGAAGGACATTGCGGGGGTTTGGAGGGTACTTCATAGCTTCTTATTACTGTTACTATCTACTTATTTTCTATCCATAAAAAATTTTTTGATTGTTTTTTTTTTTGTTATTATATGAATAGTTGTAAAACTTGTTAGCTAATGTAAATCATTTAATAGCTTTACAGTGTTAAAAATGGAAAAGTCACCAAATGGCAATGTAAAAAACAGAAAAAATAGGTACAACTTCAAACTACATTGCTATTTAAATAATGGAAAATCAAAGATCTGACCCATTTTGCTTGAAACTCTCAAAACTCTTCTTCTCATTCGATTTGGATTAAAAATCTAAAATTATAATTATTGCCACTACAAAACAAATCATAAAGCAAACAACAAATCCAAAACTCAAAACAAAGCGTATTTAATATGAACTGCTTTGTTGATTGTTTTGAAAAGTCAAATGTACGTCCATTTGCAAAATATGAAACTAACGTTGTCCGGTGAGGGTTGATGACTATTTCGGAATACATACGTCCCGATCACATTTATATTTCAGTTGAATCTTGATAGAATTTGTGATTGATGGTTTGGACTTATTCATCTATGAGTCTTTCCAAACCCATTGACCAAACATGACAAGAATGGTGCTGACATTGTTCCATTTCTTCAACACAATCCAAATATATTGTATGTTCATATGGTAAAATTGTAAGATCCTTCAATACATAAAATAAAAATCGCAAATAAAAATACAAATTAAAACTTTTCACTCTCAAAATCAAGAAAAAGTTTCTAAATTGAAACAATTGGTTGCATAATTTTACCTCGGGGCAAATTGGACAACTATGGTACATTGCCCTAAATCGTTGATGAATATTATGAAAAAACATCGAAATCTTAATCCTTGATGGAGTAGCAATAAATAAAAGTCTTCTAGTACTCTTTATCAAGATTTGCATCAATTATAACTCATGCACTCGCCTTTTCTCCTTACATTAGGTCCACAAAGTCATGAAACACCGCACTCACTCAAATATCAAGTTTATTAGGTGCTTGCGCAAATAAAGGACCTAAATGTAACAAATGGAAACTAACTTTCGATTATGTGTTTATTGCAGCACCGTATTTCCATTTCCTTTTATTATGTCATTATATTTTCATTTTTTTTCTTAGTATCTAAAGGACATTGTTATAATTGGGTATTTTAATTTTAACATTGTGATAGCAAAAAATGAAAGTAAGGTGTCGTAATAAACAAAGTAATAAAAGTACATTGATATTTTTTGCTCTTTTTATTTAATGTTTCTTAGTCAACAATTTTTTTTTAATTTTTTTATTTAACGTTTCTTAATAAACAAATTTTTGAAAGTTCAAATCTGGTGAATATAAAAATCAATAGAATGCCATTAATGTTTGTATTATTTTTCGACACCGGTTATTTTTGATTGCTAGTAAAGATATTATTTTGCAAGGTCTTAATTTGTAACTTGTGATTGATAAGGGATGAAGGCATTAATTATTACCCAGGTCTGAATCATGGTGTCCGGTTGCAGGGTGATATTCAAGAGACATAAGCTACATGAATTACTTCTTTTATGGTCTCTTCTCCTTCTGATGTCAATGTGCATCTTGTATTCGATATTTATTTATACTTCATTATTAATAGAATGGAAATAATCATTCGTTCCCTTTCTCCATTATCAATCAAGTATATATCATGGTTCTAAAAAGCGCGCCATGGCGCGCCTCAAGGCGTGACATGGCGCGAGGCGTGGTGTAGCCGTTACGAAAATGTCAAAGGCGGGTTTGTGAAGCGTGACTCCCAAATAACGTGTCAAGGCGCGCATTATCGCGTTATGGCGCGAGTTTTTTTCAAGGCGTGGGTTTTTTTGTTTTTTTTCTTTTATTTTTTTATCGGGCCTAAAATAAATGAGTTTTTGTTAACTTTTTTTTATTAGATATTAATATAACACTTCTAAAAACTTCATATATTTGAAAAAAATCAATAATTATATTATTTATATCTTTTAATGTATATAATATAGTCACTCCTAGAAAAACGTCATTGCTCGCCAATGCTTGTCATGGCTTAACTTTTACCTTGCCACCCAGTCACGCCTTATGTTATTTAGAACCTTGGTATATATACACTATACAAATATAAGATTGGGCCTATATAGAACAATGGGCTAATCAATACATGGGCTAAGAGTAATATACACTAATACGCTCCCGCAGTTCGAGGGGTAGATGAAGGTTGAACACTCAAACTGGATCGAAAATCAGAAAACAAAGAGTGTGGAAGCCTTTTCGTGAAGATATTTGCATACTGAAGAGAGGATGGAACATGTAGAACTCGGACCTGCGATTCTTATTGGTTTTTGTGTATTGTTTGTTGGCATCTATGTCTTCTGTTTAAGGACATTGAACTCCCAAGTGAGATGAACCTACATCACATATCCTAATACATTTATATGTTTTTCTGAATTCAACTAGGAACTTATTAATGGGTTACATTATCATAAATCATGTCCCATGGTTTTATAAATGGAATATTGTAATTTCATGTATTTGAATATTTACTCAACATCAAATATGTTTCTTGGTTACACTTGCAAAGATTGGCAATTTATGTAATGGGCTATGTATCATAAATTTGATTATGATATTTTATTAAATGCTATCATCGACGGATTAACGCGGAATCATCATTCAAAAAACCCTTGTTGCTATTATCAACGACGAATTAGCGATGACGGAAATTACTCATGGAACCTCAAGATCATCGTTGTTTATTAGTAAATGTACAATTTTCTGTTTTAGCAATGGTTTAGTAGATGCGAATCTGTTCCATAACAAGAATTCACAAATGTAGATTCAAATTTTATACCCGAAAATCAAAACATGAGCATTCGACTACCAAAATAAATATTAATATTTTATTAGCAAAATAAAAATTCATGTTCAATTGCAAATTATCGAAACCAAATTACAAAAATAAAAGAATAAAAGTATAGTTAAGGGGTTAACTGTGGGAATTTCAAATTATAATTTTATATATTTAACTAGATTAGAAATCCCGCTTTGCGGAGGTTGGATTTGCTAATACTAAAGAAAACCAATGGAAGACATTAGGTTCAAGTGAGAGTTATTGTTTGACCGGCATTCTTGAAGGACATTGCGGGGGTTTGGAGGGTACTTCATAGCTTCTTATTACTGTTACTATCTACTTATTTTCTATCCATAAAAAAAAATTTGATTGTTTTTTTTTTTTGTTATTATATGAGTAGTTGTAAAACTTGTTAGCTAATGTAAATCATTTAATAGCTTTACAGTGTTAAAAATGGAAAAGTCACCAAATGGCAATGTAAAAAACAGAAAAAATAGGTACAACTTCAAACTACATTGCTATTTAAATAATGGAAAATCAAAGATCTGACCCATTTTGCTTGAAACTCTCAAAACTCTTCTTCTCATTCGATTTGGATTAAAAATCTAAAATTATAATTATTGCCACTACAAAACAAATCATAAAGCAAACAACAAATCCAAAACTCAAAACAAAGCGTATTTAATATGAACTGCTTTGTTGATTGTTTTGAAAAGTCAAATGTACGTCCATTTGCAAAATATGAAACTAACGTTGTCCGGTGAGGGTTGATGACTATTTCGGAATACATACGTCCCGATCACATTTATATTTCAGTTGAATCTTGATAGAATTTGTGATTGATGGTTTGGACTTATTCATCTATGAGTCTTTCCAAACCCATTGACCAAACATGACAAGAATGGTGCTGACATTGTTCCATTTCTTCAACACAATCCAAATATATTGTATGTTCATATGGTAAAATTGTAAGATCCTTCAATACATAAAATAAAAATCGCAAATAAAAATACAAATTAAAACTTTTCACTCTCAAAATCAAGAAAAAGTTTCTAAATTGAAACAATTGGTTGCATAATTTTACCTCGGGGCAAATTGGACAACTATGGTACATTGCCCTAAATCGTTGATGAATATTATGAAAAAACATCGAAATCTTAATCCTTGATGGAGTAGCAATAAATAAAAGTCTTCTAGTACTCTTTATCAAGATTTGCATCAATTATAACTCATGCACTCGCCTTTTCTCCTTACATTAGGTCCACAAAGTCATGAAACACCGCACTCACTCAAATATCAAGTTTATTAGGTGCTTGCGCAAATAAAGGACCTAAATGTAACAAATGGAAACTAACTTTCGATTATGTGTTTATTGCAGCACCGTATTTCCATTTCCTTTTATTATGTCATTATATTTTCATTTTTTTTCTTAGTATCTAAAGGACATTGTTATAATTGGGTATTTTAATTTTAACATTGTGATAGCAAAAAATGAAAGTAAGGTGTCGTAATAAACAAAGTAATAAAAGTACATTGATATTTTTTGCTCTTTTTATTTAATGTTTCTTAGTCAACAATTTTTTTTTAATTTTTTTATTTAACGTTTCTTAATAAACAAATTTTTGAAAGTTCAAATCTGGTGAATATAAAAATCAATAGAATGCCATTAATGTTTGTATTATTTTTCGACACCGGTTATTTTTGATTGCTAGTAAAGATATTATTTTGCAAGGTCTTAATTTGTAACTTGTGATTGATAAGGGATGAAGGCATTAATTATTACCCAGGTCTGAATCATGGTGTCCGGTTGCAGGGTGATATTCAAGAGACATAAGCTACATGAATTACTTCTTTTATGGTCTCTTCTCCTTCTGATGTCAATGTGCATCTTGTATTCGATGTTTATTTATACTTCATTATTAATAGAATGGAAATAATCATTCGTTCCCTTTCTCCATTATCAATCAAGTATATATCATGGTTCTAAAAAGCGCGCCATGGCGCGCCTCAAGGCGTGACATGGCGCGAGGCGTGGTGTAGCCGTTACGAAAATGTCAAAGGCGGGTTTGTGAAGCGTGACTCCCAAATAACGTGTCAAGGCGCGCATTATCGCGTTATGGCGCGAGTTTTTTTCAAGGCGTGGGTTTTTTTGTTTTTTTTCTTTTATTTTTTTATCGGGCCTAAAATAAATGAGTTTTTGTTAACTTTTTTTTATTAGATATTAATATAACACTTCTAAAAACTTCATATATTTGAAAAAAATCAATAATTATATTATTTATATCTTTTAATGTATATAATATAGTCACTCCTAGAAAAACGTCATTGCTCGCCAATGCTTGTCATGGCTTAACTTTTACCTTGCCACCCAGTCACGCCTTATGTTATTTAGAACCTTGGTATATATACACTATACAAATATAAGATTGGGCCTATACAGAACAATGGGCTAATCAATACATGGGCTAAGAGTAATATACACTAATACGCTCCCGCAGTTCGAGGGGTAGATGAAGGTTGAACACTCAAACTGGATCGAAAATCAGAAAACAAAGAGTGTGGAAGCCTTTTCGTGAAGATATTTGCATACTGAAGAGAGGATGGAACATGTAGAACTCGGACCTGCGATTCTTATTGGTTTTTGTGTATTGTTTGTTGGCATCTATGTCTTCTGTTTAAGGACATTGAACTCCCAAGTGAGATGAACCTACATCACATATCCTAATACATTTATATGTTTTTCTGAATTCAACTAGGAACTTATTAATGGGTTACATTATCATAAATCATGTCCCATGGTTTTATAAATGGAATATTGTAATTTCATGTATTTGAATATTTACTCAACATCAAATATGTTTCTTGGTTACACTTGCAAAGATTGGCAATTTATGTAATGGGCTATGTATCATAAATTTGATTATGATATTTTATTAAATGCTATCATCGACGGATTAACGCGGAATCATCATTCAAAAAACCCTTGTTGCTATTATCAACGACGAATTAGCGATGACGGAAATTACTCATGGAACCTCAAGATCATCGTTGTTTATTAGTAAATGTACAATTTTCTGTTTTAGCAATGGTTTAGTAGATGCGAATCTGTTCCATAACAAGAATTCACAAATGTAGATTCAAATTTTATACCCGAAAATCAAAACATGAGCATTCGACTACCAAAATAAATATTAATATTTTATTAGCAAAATAAAAATTCATGTTCAATTGCAAATTATCGAAACCAAATTACAAAAATAAAAGAATAAAAGTATAGTTAAGGGGTTAACTGTGGGAATTTCAAATTATAATTTTATATATTTAACTAGATTAGAAATCCCGCTTTGCGGAGGTTGGATTTGCTAATACTAAAGAAAACCAATGGAAGACATTAGGTTCAAGTGAGAGTTATTGTTTGACCGGCATTCTTGAAGGACATTGCGGGGGTTTGGAGGGTACTTCATAGCTTCTTATTACTGTTACTATCTACTTATTTTCTATCCATAAAAAAAAATTTGATTGTTTTTTTTTTTTGTTATTATATGAGTAGTTGTAAAACTTGTTAGCTAATGTAAATCATTTAATAGCTTTACAGTGTTAAAAATGGAAAAGTCACCAAATGGCAATGTAAAAAACAGAAAAAATAGGTACAACTTCAAACTACATTGCTATTTAAATAATGGAAAATCAAAGATCTGACCCATTTTGCTTGAAACTCTCAAAACTCTTCTTCTCATTCGATTTGGATTAAAAATCTAAAATTATAATTATTGCCACTACAAAACAAATCATAAAGCAAACAACAAATCCAAAACTCAAAACAAAGCGTATTTAATATGAACTGCTTTGTTGATTGTTTTGAAAAGTCAAATGTACGTCCATTTGCAAAATATGAAACTAACGTTGTCCGGTGAGGGTTGATGACTATTTCGGAATACATACGTCCCGATCACATTTATATTTCAGTTGAATCTTGATAGAATTTGTGATTGATGGTTTGGACTTATTCATCTATGAGTCTTTCCAAACCCATTGACCAAACATGACAAGAATGGTGCTGACATTGTTCCATTTCTTCAACACAATCCAAATATATTGTATGTTCATATGGTAAAATTGTAAGATCCTTCAATACATAAAATAAAAATCGCAAATAAAAATACAAATTAAAACTTTTCACTCTCAAAATCAAGAAAAAGTTTCTAAATTGAAACAATTGGTTGCATAATTTTACCTCGGGGCAAATTGGACAACTATGGTACATTGCCCTAAATCGTTGATGAATATTATGAAAAAACATCGAAATCTTAATCCTTGATGGAGTAGCAATAAATAAAAGTCTTCTAGTACTCTTTATCAAGATTTGCATCAATTATAACTCATGCACTCGCCTTTTCTCCTTACATTAGGTCCACAAAGTCATGAAACACCGCACTCACTCAAATATCAAGTTTATTAGGTGCTTGCGCAAATAAAGGACCTAAATGTAACAAATGGAAACTAACTTTCGATTATGTGTTTATTGCAGCACCGTATTTCCATTTCCTTTTATTATGTCATTATATTTTCATTTTTTTTCTTAGTATCTAAAGGACATTGTTATAATTGGGTATTTTAATTTTAACATTGTGATAGCAAAAAATGAAAGTAAGGTGTCGTAATAAACAAAGTAATAAAAGTACATTGATATTTTTTGCTCTTTTTATTTAATGTTTCTTAGTCAACAATTTTTTTTTAATTTTTTTATTTAACGTTTCTTAATAAACAAATTTTTGAAAGTTCAAATCTGGTGAATATAAAAATCAATAGAATGCCATTAATGTTTGTATTATTTTTCGACACCGGTTATTTTTGATTGCTAGTAAAGATATTATTTTGCAAGGTCTTAATTTGTAACTTGTGATTGATAAGGGATGAAGGCATTAATTATTACCCAGGTCTGAATCATGGTGTCCGGTTGCAGGGTGATATTCAAGAGACATAAGCTACATGAATTACTTCTTTTATGGTCTCTTCTCCTTCTGATGTCAATGTGCATCTTGTATTCGATGTTTATTTATACTTCATTATTAATAGAATGGAAATAATCATTCGTTCCCTTTCTCCATTATCAATCAAGTATATATCATGGTTCTAAAAAGCGCGCCATGGCGCGCCTCAAGGCGTGACATGGCGCGAGGCGTGGTGTAGCCGTTACGAAAATGTCAAAGGCGGGTTTGTGAAGCGTGACTCCCAAATAACGTGTCAAGGCGCGCATTATCGCGTTATGGCGCGAGTTTTTTTCAAGGCGTGGGTTTTTTTGTTTTTTTTCTTTTATTTTTTTATCGGGCCTAAAATAAATGAGTTTTTGTTAACTTTTTTTTATTAGATATTAATATAACACTTCTAAAAACTTCATATATTTGAAAAAAATCAATAATTATATTATTTATATCTTTTAATGTATATAATATAGTCACTCCTAGAAAAACGTCATTGCTCGCCAATGCTTGTCATGGCTTAACTTTTACCTTGCCACCCAGTCACGCCTTATGTTATTTAGAACCTTGGTATATATACACTATACAAATATAAGATTGGGCCTATACAGAACAATGGGCTAATCAATACATGGGCTAAGAGTAATATACACTAATACGCTCCCGCAGTTCGAGGGGTAGATGAAGGTTGAACACTCAAACTGGATCGAAAATCAGAAAACAAAGAGTGTGGAAGCCTTTTCGTGAAGATATTTGCATACTGAAGAGAGGATGGAACATGTAGAACTCGGACCTGCGATTCTTATTGGTTTTTGTGTATTGTTTGTTGGCATCTATGTCTTCTGTTTAAGGACATTGAACTCCCAAGTGAGATGAACCTACATCACATATCCTAATACATTTATATGTTTTTCTGAATTCAACTAGGAACTTATTAATGGGTTACATTATCATAAATCATGTCCCATGGTTTTATAAATGGAATATTGTAATTTCATGTATTTGAATATTTACTCAACATCAAATATGTTTCTTGGTTACACTTGCAAAGATTGGCAATTTATGTAATGGGCTATGTATCATAAATTTGATTATGATATTTTATTAAATGCTATCATCGACGGATTAACGCGGAATCATCATTCAAAAAACCCTTGTTGCTATTATCAACGACGAATTAGCGATGACGGAAATTACTCATGGAACCTCAAGATCATCGTTGTTTATTAGTAAATGTACAATTTTCTGTTTTAGCAATGGTTTAGTAGATGCGAATCTGTTCCATAACAAGAATTCACAAATGTAGATTCAAATTTTATACCTGAAAATCAAAACATGAGCATTCGACTACCAAAATAAATATTAATATTTTATTAGCAAAATAAAAATTCATGTTCAATTGCAAATTATCGAAACCAAATTACAAAAATAAAAGAATAAAAGTATAGTTAAGGGGTTAATTGTGGCAATTTCAAATTATAATTTTATATATTTAACTAGATTAGAAATCCCGCTTTGCGGAGGTTGGATTTGCTAATACTAAAGAAAACCAATGGAAGACATTAGGTTCAAGTGAGAGTTATTGTTTGACCGGCATTCTTGAAGGACATTGCGGGGGTTTGGAGGGTACTTCATAGCTTCTTATTACTGTTACTATCTACTTATTTTCTATCCATAAAAAAAAATTTGATTGTTTTTTTTTTTGTTATTATATGAGTAGTTGTAAAACTTGTTAGCTAATGTAAATCATTTAATAGCTTTACAGTGTTAAAAATGGAAAAGTCACCAAATGGCAATGTAAAAAACAGAAAAAATAGGTACAACTTCAAACTACATTGCTATTTAAATAATGGAAAATCAAAGATCTGACCCATTTTGCTTGAAACTCTCAAAACTCTTCTTCTCATTCGATTTGGATTAAAAATCTAAAATTATAATTATTGCCACTACAAAACAAATCATAAAGCAAACAACAAATCCAAAACTCAAAACAAAGCGTATTTAATATGAACTGCTTTGTTGATTGTTTTGAAAAGTCAAATGTACGTCCATTTGCAAAATATGAAACTAACGTTGTCCGGTGAGGGTTGATGACTATTTCGGAATACATACGTCCCGATCACATTTATATTTCAGTTGAATCTTGATAGAATTTGTGATTGATGGTTTGGACTTATTCATCTATGAGTCTTTCCAAACCCATTGACCAAACATGACAAGAATGGTGCTGACATTGTTCCATTTCTTCAACACAATCCAAATATATTGTATGTTCATATGGTAAAATTGTAAGATCCTTCAATACATAAAATAAAAATCGCAAATAAAAATACAAATTAAAACTTTTCACTCTCAAAATCAAGAAAAAGTTTCTAAATTGAAACAATTGGTTGCATAATTTTACCTCGGGGCAAATTGGACAACTATGGTACATTGCCCTAAATCGTTGATGAATATTATGAAAAAACATCGAAATCTTAATCCTTGATGGAGTAGCAATAAATAAAAGTCTTCTAGTACTCTTTATCAAGATTTGCATCAATTATAACTCATGCACTCGCCTTTTCTCCTTACATTAGGTCCACAAAGTCATGAAACACCGCACTCACTCAAATATCAAGTTTATTAGGTGCTTGCACAAATAAAGGACCTAAATGTAACAAATGGAAACTAACTTTCGATTATGTGTTTATTGCAGCACCGTATTTCCATTTCCTTTTATTATGTCATTATATTTTCATTTTTTTTCTTAGTATCTAAAGGACATTGTTATAATTGGGTATTTTAATTTTAACATTGTGATAGCAAAAAATGAAAGTAAGGTGTCGTAATAAACAAAGTAATAAAAGTACATTGATATTTTTTGCTTTTTTTATTTAATGTTTCTTAGTCAACAATTTTTTTTTAATTTTTTTATTTAACGTTTCTTAATAAACAAATTTTTGAAAGTTCAAATCTGGTGAATATAAAAATCAATAGAATGCCATTAATGTTTGTATTATTTTTCGACACCGGTTATTTTTGATTGCTAGTAAAGATATTATTTTGCAAGGTCTTAATTTGTAACTTGTGATTGATAAGGGATGAAGGCATTAATTATTACCCAGGTCTGAATCATGGTGTCCGGTTGCAGGGTGATATTCAAGAGACATAAGCTACATGAATTACTTCTTTTATGGTCTCTTCTCCTTCTGATGTCAATGTGCATCTTGTATTCGATGTTTATTTATACTTCATTATTAATAGAATGGAAATAATCATTCGTTCCCTTTCTCCATTATCAATCAAGTATATATCATGGTTCTAAAAAGCGCGCCATGGCGCGCCTCAAGGCGTGACATGGCGCGAGGCGTGGTGTAGCCGTTACGAAAATGTCAAAGGCGGGTTTGTGAAGCGTGACTCCCAAATAACGTGTCAAGGCGCGCATTATCGCGTTATGGCGCGAGTTTTTTTCAAGGCGTGGGTTTTTTTGTTTTTTTTCTTTTATTTTTTTATCGGGCCTAAAATAAATGAGTTTTTGTTAACTTTTTTTTATTAGATATTAATATAACACTTCTAAAAACTTCATATATTTGAAAAAAATCAATAATTATATTATTTATATCTTTTAATGTATATAATATAGTCACTCCTAGAAAAACGTCATTGCTCGCCAATGCTTGTCATGGCTTAACTTTTACCTTGCCACCCAGTCACGCCTTATGTTATTTAGAACCTTGGTATATATACACTATACAAATATAAGATTGGGCCTATACAGAACAATGGGCTAATCAATACATGGGCTAAGAGTAATATACACTAATACGCTCCCGCAGTTCGAGGGGTAGATGAAGGTTGAACACTCAAACTGGATCGAAAATCAGAAAACAAAGAGTGTGGAAGCCTTTTCGTGAAGATATTTGCATACTGAAGAGAGGATGGAACATGTAGAACTCGGACCTACGATTCTTATTGGTTTTTGTGTATTGTTTGTTGGCATCTATGTCTTCTGTTTAAGGACATTGAACTCCCAAGTGAGATGAACCTACATCACATATCCTAATACATTTATATGTTTTTCTGAATTCAACTAGGAACTTATTAATGGGTTACATTATCATAAATCATGTCCCATGGTTTTATAAATGGAATATTGTAATTTCATGTATTTGAATATTTACTCAACATCAAATATGTTTCTTGGTTACACTTGCAAAGATTGGCAATTTATGTAATGGGCTATGTATCATAAATTTGATTATGATATTTTATTAAATGCTATCATCGACGGATTAACGCGGAATCATCATTCAAAAAACCCTTGTTGCTATTATCAGCGACGAATTAGCGATGACGGAAATTACTCATGGAACCTCAAGATCATCGTTGTTTATTAGTAAATGTACAATTTTCTGTTTTAGCAATGGTTTAGTAGATGCGAATCTGTTCCATAACAAGAATTCACAAATGTAGATTCAAATTTTATACCCGAAAATCAAAACATGAGCATTCGACTACCAAAATAAATATTAATATTTTATTAGCAAAATAAAAATTCATGTTCAATTGCAAATTATCGAAACCAAATTACAAAAATAAAAGAATAAAAGTATAGTTAAGGGGTTAATTGTGGCAATTTCAAATTATAATTTTATATATTTAACTAGATTAGAAATCCCGCTTTGCGGAGGTTGGATTTGCTAATACTAAAGAAAACCAATGGAAGACATTAGGTTCAAGTGAGAGTTATTGTTTGACCGGCATTCTTGAAGGACATTGCGGGGGTTTGGAGGGTACTTCATAGCTTCTTATTACTGTTACTATCTACTTATTTTCTATCCATAAAAAAAAATTTGATTGTTTTTTTTTTTTGTTATTATATGAGTAGTTGTAAAACTTGTTAGCTAATGTAAATCATTTAATAGCTTTACAGTGTTAAAAATGGAAAAGTCACCAAATGGCAATGTAAAAAACAGAAAAAATAGGTACAACTTCAAACTACATTGCTATTTAAATAATGGAAAATCAAAGATCTGACCCATTTTGCTTGAAACTCTCAAAACTCTTCTTCTCATTCGATTTGGATTAAAAATCTAAAATTATAATTATTGCCACTACAAAACAAATCATAAAGCAAACAACAAATCCAAAACTCAAAACAAAGCGTATTTAATATGAACTGCTTTGTTGATTGTTTTGAAAAGTCAAATGTACGTCCATTTGCAAAATATGAAACTAACGTTGTCCGGTGAGGGTTGATGACTATTTCGGAATACATACGTCCCGATCACATTTATACTTCAGTTGAATCTTGATAGAATTTGTGATTGATGGTTTGGACTTATTCATCTATGAGTCTTTCCAAACCCATTGACCAAACATGACAAGAATGGTGCTGACATTGTTCCATTTCTTCAACACAATCCAAATATATTGTATGTTCATATGGTAAAATTGTAAGATCCTTCAATACATAAAATAAAAATCGCAAATAAAAATACAAATTAAAACTTTTCACTCTCAAAATCAAGAAAAAGTTTCTAAATTGAAACAATTGGTTGCATAATTTTACCTCGGGGCAAATTGGACAACTATGGTACATTGCCCTAAATCGTTGATGAATATTATGAAAAAACATCGAAATCTTAATCCTTGATGGAGTAGCAATAAATAAAAGTCTTCTAGTACTCTTTATCAAGATTTGCATCAATTATAACTCATGCACTCGCCTTTTCTCCTTACATTAGGTCCACAAAGTCATGAAACACCGCACTCACTCAAATATCAAGTTTATTAGGTGCTTGCGCAAATAAAGGACCTAAATGTAACAAATGGAAACTAACTTTCGATTATGTGTTTATTGCAGCACCGTATTTCCATTTCCTTTTATTATGTCATTATATTTTCATTTTTTTTCTTAGTATCTAAAGGACATTGTTATAATTGGGTATTTTAATTTTAACATTGTGATAGCAAAAAATGAAAGTAAGGTGTCGTAATAAACAAAGTAATAAAAGTACATTGATATTTTTTGCTCTTTTTATTTAATGTTTCTTAGTCAACAATTTTTTTTTAATTTTTTTATTTAACGTTTCTTAATAAACAAATTTTTGAAAGTTCAAATCTGGTGAATATAAAAATCAATAGAATGCCATTAATGTTTGTATTATTTTTCGACACCGGTTATTTTTGATTGCTAGTAAAGATATTATTTTGCAAGGTCTTAATTTGTAACTTGTGATTGATAAGGGATGAAGGCATTAATTATTACCCAGGTCTGAATCATGGTGTCCGGTTGCAGGGTGATATTCAAGAGACATAAGCTACATGAATTACTTCTTTTATGGTCTCTTCTCCTTCTGATGTCAATGTGCATCTTGTATTCGATGTTTATTTATACTTCATTATTAATAGAATGGAAATAATCATTCGTTCCCTTTCTCCATTATCAATCAAGTATATATCATGGTTCTAAAAAGCGCGCCATGGCGCGCCTCAAGGTGTGACATGGTGCGAGGCGTGGTGTAGCCGTTACGAAAATGTCAAAGGCGGGTTTGTGAAGCGTGACTCCCAAATAACGTGTCAAGGCGCGCATTATCGCGTTATGGCGCGAGTTTTTTTCAAGGCGTGGGTTTTTTTGTTTTTTTTCTTTTATTTTTTTTTCGGGCCTAAAATAAATGAGTTTTTGTTAACTTTTTTTTATTAGATATTAATATAACACTTCTAAAAACTTCATATATTTGAAAAAAATCAATAATTATATTATTTATATCTTTTAATGTATATAATATAGTCACTCCTAGAAAAACGTCATTGCTCGCCAATGCTTGTCATGGCTTAACTTTTACCTTGCCACCCAGTCACGCCTTATGTTATTTAGAACCTTGGTATATATACACTATACAAATATAAGATTGGGCCTATACAGAACAATGGGCTAATCAATACATGGGCTAAGAGTAATATACACTAATACGCTCCCGCAGTTCGAGGGGTAGATGAAGGTTGAACACTCAAACTGGATCGAAAATCAGAAAACAAAGAGTGTGGAAGCCTTTTCGTGAAGATATTTGCATACTGAAGAGAGGATGGAACATGTAGAACTCGGACCTGCGATTCTTATTGGTTTTTGTGTATTGTTTGTTGGCATCTATGTCTTCTGTTTAAGGACATTGAACTCCCAAGTGAGATGAACCTACATCACATATCCTAATACATTTATATGTTTTTCTGAATTCAACTAGGAACTTATTAATGGGTTACATTATCATAAATCATGTCCCATGGTTTTATAAATGGAATATTGTAATTTCATGTATTTGAATATTTACTCAACATCAAATATGTTTCTTGGTTACACTTGCAAAGATTGGCAATTTATGTAATGGGCTATGTATCATAAATTTGATTATGATATTTTATTAAATGCTATCATCGACGGATTAACGCGGAATCATCATTCAAAAAACCCTTGTTGCTATTATCAGCGACGAATTAGCGATGACGGAAATTACTCATGGAACCTCAAGATCATCGTTGTTTATTAGTAAATGTACAATTTTCTGTTTTAGCAATGGTTTAGTAGATGCGAATCTGTTCCATAACAAGAATTCACAAATGTAGATTCAAATTTTATACCCGAAAATCAAAACATGAGCATTCGACTACCAAAATAAATATTAATATTTTATTAGCAAAATAAAAATTCATGTTCAATTGCAAATTATCGAAACCAAATTACAAAAAGAAAAGAATAAAAGTATAGTTAAGGGGTTAATTGTGGCAATTTCAAATTATAATTTTATATATTTAACTAGATTAGAAATCCCGCTTTGCGGAGGTTGGATTTGCTAATACTAAAGAAAACCAATGGAAGACATTAGGTTCAAGTGAGAGTTATTGTTTGACCGGCATTCTTGAAGGACATTGCGGGGGTTTGGAGGGTACTTCATAGCTTCTTATTACTGTTACTATCTACTTATTTTCTATCCATAAAAAATTTTTTGATTGTTTTTTTTTTTGTTATTATATGAATAGTTGTAAAACTTGTTAGCTAATGTAAATCATTTAATAGCTTTACAGTGTTAAAAATGGAAAAGTCACCAAATGGCAATGTAAAAAACAGAAAAAATAGGTACAACTTCAAACTACATTGCTATTTAAATAATGGAAAATCAAAGATCTGACCCATTTTGCTTGAAACTCTCAAAACTCTTCTTCTCATTCGATTTGGATTAAAAATCTAAAATTATAATTATTGCCACTACAAAACAAATCATAAAGCAAACAACAAATCCAAAACTCAAAACAAAGCGTATTTAATATGAACTGCTTTGTTGATTGTTTTGAAAAGTCAAATGTACGTCCATTTGCAAAATATGAAACTAACGTTGTCCGGTGAGGGTTGATGACTATTTCGGAATACATACGTCCCGATCACATTTATATTTCAGTTGAATCTTGATAGAATTTGTGATTGATGGTTTGGACTTATTCATCTATGAGTCTTTCCAAACCCATTGACCAAACATGACAAGAATGGTGCTGACATTGTTCCATTTCTTCAACACAATCCAAATATATTGTATGTTCATATGGTAAAATTGTAAGATCCTTCAATACATAAAATAAAAATCGCAAATAAAAATACAAATTAAAACTTTTCACTCTCAAAATCAAGAAAAAGTTTCTAAATTGAAACAATTGGTTGCATAATTTTACCTCGGGGCAAATTGGACAACTATGGTACATTGCCCTAAATCGTTGATGAATATTATGAAAAAACATCGAAATCTTAATCCTTGATGGAGTAGCAATAAATAAAAGTCTTCTAGTACTCTTTATCAAGATTTGCATCAATTATAACTCATGCACTCGCCTTTTCTCCTTACATTAGGTCCACAAAGTCATGAAACACCGCACTCACTCAAATATCAAGTTTATTAGGTGCTTGCGCAAATAAAGGACCTAAATGTAACAAATGGAAACTAACTTTCGATTATGTGTTTATTGCAGCACCGTATTTCCATTTCCTTTTATTATGTCATTATATTTTCATTTTTTTTCTTAGTATCTAAAGGACATTGTTATAATTGGGTATTTTAATTTTAACATTGTGATAGCAAAAAATGAAAGTAAGGTGTCGTAATAAACAAAGTAATAAAAGTACATTGATATTTTTTGCTCTTTTTATTTAATGTTTCTTAGTCAACAATTTTTTTTTAATTTTTTTATTTAACGTTTCTTAATAAACAAATTTTTGAAAGTTCAAATCTGGTGAATATAAAAATCAATAGAATGCCATTAATGTTTGTATTATTTTTCGACACCGGTTATTTTTGATTGCTAGTAAAGATATTATTTTGCAAGGTCTTAATTTGTAACTTGTGATTGATAAGGGATGAAGGCATTAATTATTACCCAGGTCTGAATCATGGTGTCCGGTTGCAGGGTGATATTCAAGAGACATAAGCTACATGAATTACTTCTTTTATGGTCTCTTCTCCTTCTGATGTCAATGTGCATCTTGTATTCGATGTTTATTTATACTTCATTATTAATAGAATGGAAATAATCATTCGTTCCCTTTCTCCATTATCAATCAAGTATATATCATGGTTCTAAAAAGCGCGCCATGGCGCGCCTCAAGGCGTGACATGGCGCGAGGCGTGGTGTAGCCGTTACGAAAATGTCAAAGGCGGGTTTGTGAAGCGTGACTCCCAAATAACGTGTCAAGGCGCGCATTATCGCGTTATGGCGCGAGTTTTTTTCAAGGCGTGGGTTTTTTTGTTTTTTTTCTTTTATTTTTTTATCGGGCCTAAAATAAATGAGTTTTTGTTAACTTTTTTTTATTAGATATTAATATAACACTTCTAAAAACTTCATATATTTGAAAAAAATCAATAATTATATTATTTATATCTTTTAATGTATATAATATAGTCACTCCTAGAAAAACGTCATTGCTCGCCAATGCTTGTCATGGCTTAACTTTTACCTTGCCACCCAGTCACGCCTTATGTTATTTAGAACCTTGGTATATATACACTATACAAATATAAGATTGGGCCTATACAGAACAATGGGCTAATCAATACATGGGCTAAGAGTAATATACACTAATACGCTCCCGCAGTTCGAGGGGTAGATGAAGGTTGAACACTCAAACTGGATCGAAAATCAGAAAACAAAGAGTGTGGAAGCCTTTTCGTGAAGATATTTGCATACTGAAGAGAGGATGGAACATGTAGAACTCGGACCTGCGATTCTTATTGGTTTTTGTGTATTGTTTGTTGGCATCTATGTCTTCTGTTTAAGGACATTGAACTCCCAAGTGAGATGAACCTACATCACATATCCTAATACATTTATATGTTTTTCTGAATTCAACTAGGAACTTATTAATGGGTTACATTATCATAAATCATGTCCCATGGTTTTATAAATGGAATATTGTAATTTCATGTATTTGAATATTTACTCAACATCAAATATGTTTCTTGGTTACACTTGTAAAGATTGGCAATTTATGTAATGGGCTATGTATCATAAATTTGATTATGATATTTTATTAAATGCTATCATCGACGGATTAACGCGGAATCATCATTCAAAAAACCCTTGTTGCTATTATCAGCGACGAATTAGCGATGACGGAAATTACTCATGGAACCTCAAGATCATCGTTGTTTATTAGTAAATGTACAATTTTCTGTTTTAGCAATGGTTTAGTAGATGCGAATCTGTTCCATAACAAGAATTCACAAATGTAGATTCAAATTTTATACCCGAAAATCAAAACATGAGCATTCGACTACCAAAATAAATATTAATATTTTATTAGCAAAATAAAAATTCATGTTCAATTGCAAATTATCGAAACCAAATTACAAAAATAAAAGAATAAAAGTATAGTTAAGGGGTTAATTGTGGCAATTTCAAATTATAATTTTATATATTTAACTAGATTAGAAATCCCGCTTTGCGGAGGTTGGATTTGCTAATACTAAAGAAAACCAATGGAAGACATTAGGTTCAAGTGAGAGTTATTGTTTGACCGGCATTCTTGAAGGACATTGCGGGGGTTTGGAGGGTACTTCATAGCTTCTTATTACTGTTACTATCTACTTATTTTCTATCCATAAAAAATTTTTTGATTGTTTTTTTTTTTGTTATTATATGAATAGTTGTAAAACTTGTTAGCTAATGTAAATCATTTAATAGCTTTACAGTTTTAAAAATGGAAAAGTCACCAAATGGCAATGTAAAAAACAGAAAAAATAGGTACAACTTCAAACTACATTGCTATTTAAATAATGGAAAATCAAAGATCTGACCCATTTTGCTTGAAACTCTCAAAACTCTTCTTCTCATTCGATTTGGATTAAAAATCTAAAATTATAATTATTGCCACTACAAAACAAATCATAAAGCAAACAACAAATCCAAAACTCAAAACAAAGCGTATTTAATATGAACTGCTTTGTTGATTGTTTTGAAAAGTCAAATGTACGTCCATTTGCAAAATATGAAACTAACGTTGTCCGGTGAGGGTTGATGACTATTTCGGAATACATACGTCCCGATCACATTTATATTTCAGTTGAATCTTGATAGAATTTGTGATTGATGGTTTGGACTTATTCATCTATGAGTCTTTCCAAACCCATTGACCAAACATGACAAGAATGGTGCTGACATTGTTCCATTTCTTCAACACAATCCAAATATATTGTATGTTCATATGGTAAAATTGTAAGATCCTTCAATACATAAAATAAAAATCGCAAATAAAAATACAAATTAAAACTTTTCACTCTCAAAATCAAGAAAAAGTTTCTAAATTGAAACAATTGGTTGCATAATTTTACCTCGGGGCAAATTGGACAACTATGGTACATTGCCCTAAATCGTTGATGAATATTATGAAAAAACATCGAAATCTTAATCCTTGATGGAGTAGCAATAAATAAAAGTCTTCTAGTACTCTTTATCAAGATTTGCATCAATTATAACTCATGCACTCGCCTTTTCTCCTTACATTAGGTCCACAAAGTCATGAAACACCGCACTCACTCAAATATCAAGTTTATTAGGTGCTTGCGCAAATAAAGGACCTAAATGTAACAAATGGAAACTAACTTTCGATTATGTGTTTATTGCAGCACCGTATTTCCATTTCCTTTTATTATGTCATTATATTTTCATTTTTTTTCTTAGTATCTAAAGGACATTGTTATAATTGGGTATTTTAATTTTAACATTGTGATAGCAAAAAATGAAAGTAAGGTGTCGTAATAAACAAAGTAATAAAAGTACATTGATATTTTTTGCTCTTTTTATTTAATGTTTCTTAGTCAACAATTTTTTTTTAATTTTTTTATTTAACGTTTCTTAATAAACAAATTTTTGAAAGTTCAAATCTGGTGAATATAAAAATCAATAGAATGCCATTAATGTTTGTATTATTTTTCGACACCGGTTATTTTTGATTGCTAGTAAAGATATTATTTTGCAAGGTCTTAATTTGTAACTTGTGATTGATAAGGGATGAAGGCATTAATTATTACCCAGGTCTGAATCATGGTGTCCGGTTGCAGGGTGATATTCAAGAGACATAAGCTACATGAATTACTTCTTTTATGGTCTCTTCTCCTTCTGATGTCAATGTGCATCTTGTATTCGATGTTTATTTATACTTCATTATTAATAGAATGGAAATAATCATTCGTTCCCTTTCTCCATTATCAATCAAGTATATATCATGGTTCTAAAAAGCGCGCCATGGCGCGCCTCAAGGTGTGACATGGTGCGAGGCGTGGTGTAGCCGTTACGAAAATGTCAAAGGCGGGTTTGTGAAGCGTGACTCCCAAATAACGTGTCAAGGCGCGCATTATCGCGTTATGGCGCGAGTTTTTTTCAAGGCGTGGGTTTTTTTGTTTTTTTTCTTTTATTTTTTTTTCGGGCCTAAAATAAATGAGTTTTTGTTAACTTTTTTTTATTAGATATTAATATAACACTTCTAAAAACTTCATATATTTGAAAAAAATCAATAATTATATTATTTATATCTTTTAATGTATATAATATAGTCACTCCTAGAAAAACGTCATTGCTCGCCAATGCTTGTCATGGCTTAACTTTTACCTTGCCACCCAGTCACGCCTTATGTTATTTAGAACCTTGGTATATATACACTATACAAATATAAGATTGGGCCTATACAGAACAATGGGCTAATCAATACATGGGCTAAGAGTAATATACACTAATACGCTCCCGCAGTTCGAGGGGTAGATGAAGGTTGAACACTCAAACTGGATCGAAAATCAGAAAACAAAGAGTGTGGAAGCCTTTTCGTGAAGATATTTGCATACTGAAGAGAGGATGGAACATGTAGAACTCGGACCTGCGATTCTTATTGGTTTTTGTGTATTGTTTGTTGGCATCTATGTCTTCTGTTTAAGGACATTGAACTCCCAAGTGAGATGAACCTACATCACATATCCTAATACATTTATATGTTTTTCTGAATTCAACTAGGAACTTATTAATGGGTTACATTATCATAAATCATGTCCCATGGTTTTATAAATGGAATATTGTAATTTCATGTATTTGAATATTTACTCAACATCAAATATGTTTCTTGGTTACACTTGCAAAGATTGGCAATTTATGTAATGGGCTATGTATCATAAATTTGATTATGATATTTTATTAAATGCTATCATCGACGGATTAACGCGGAATCATCATTCAAAAAACCCTTGTTGCTATTATCAGCGACGAATTAGCGATGACGGAAATTACTCATGGAACCTCAAGATCATCGTTGTTTATTAGTAAATGTACAATTTTCTGTTTTAGCAATGGTTTAGTAGATGCGAATCTGTTCCATAACAAGAATTCACAAATGTAGATTCAAATTTTATACCCGAAAATCAAAACATGAGCATTCGACTACCAAAATAAATATTAATATTTTATTAGCAAAATAAAAATTCATGTTCAATTGCAAATTATCGAAACCAAATTACAAAAATAAAAGAATAAAAGTATAGTTAAGGGGTTAATTGTGGCAATTTCAAATTATAATTTTATATATTTAACTAGATTAGAAATCCCGCTTTGCGGAGGTTGGATTTGCTAATACTAAAGAAAACCAATGGAAGACATTAGGTTCAAGTGAGAGTTATTGTTTGACCGGCATTCTTGAAGGACATTGCGGGGGTTTGGAGGGTACTTCATAGCTTCTTATTACTGTTACTATCTACTTATTTTCTATCCATAAAAATTTTTTTGATTGTTTTTTTTTTTTGTTATTATATGAGTAGTTGTAAAACTTGTTAGCTAATGTAAATCATTTAATAGCTTTACAGTGTTAAAAATGGAAAAGTCACCAAATGGCAATGTAAAAAACAGAAAAAATAGGTACAACTTCAAACTACATTGCTATTTAAATAATGGAAAATCAAAGATCTGACCCATTTTGCTTGAAACTCTCAAAACTCTTCTTCTCATTCGATTTGGATTAAAAATCTAAAATTATAATTATTGCCACTACAAAACAAATCATAAAGCAAACAACAAATCCAAAACTCAAAACAAAGCGTATTTAATATGAACTGCTTTGTTGATTGTTTTGAAAAGTCAAATGTACGTCCATTTGCAAAATATGAAACTAACGTTGTCCGGTGAGGGTTGATGACTATTTCGGAATACATACGTCCCGATCACATATATATTTCAGTTGAATCTTGATAGAATTTGTGATTGATGGTTTGGACTTATTCATCTATGAGTCTTTCCAAACCCATTGACCAAACATGACAAGAATGGTGCTGACATTGTTCCATTTCTTCAACACAATCCAAATATATTGTATGTTCATATGGTAAAATTGTAAGATCCTTCAATACATAAAATAAAAATCGCAAATAAAAATACAAATTAAAACTTTTCACTCTCAAAATCAAGAAAAAGTTTCTAAATTGAAACAATTGGTTGCATAATTTTACCTCGGGGCAAATTGGACAACTATGGTACATTGCCCTAAATCGTTGATGAATATTATGAAAAAACATCGAAATCTTAATCCTTGATGGAGTAGCAATAAATAAAAGTCTTCTAGTACTCTTTATCAAGATTTGCATCAATTATAACTCATGCACTCGCCTTTTCTCCTTACATTAGGTCCACAAAGTCATGAAACACCGCACTCACTCAAATATCAAGTTTATTAGGTGCTTGCGCAAATAAAGGACCTAAATGTAACAAATGGAAACTAACTTTCGATTATGTGTTTATTGCAGCACCGTATTTCCATTTCCTTTTATTATGTCATTATATTTTCATTTTTTTTCTTAGTATCTAAAGGACATTGTTATAATTGGGTATTTTAATTTTAACATTGTGATAGCAAAAAATGAAAGTAAGGTGTCGTAATAAACAAAGTAATAAAAGTACATTGATATTTTTTGCTTTTTTTATTTAATGTTTCTTAGTCAACAATTTTTTTTTAATTTTTTTATTTAACGTTTCTTAATAAACAAATTTTTGAAAGTTCAAATCTGGTGAATATAAAAATCAATAGAATGCCATTAATGTTTGTATTATTTTTCGACACCGGTTATTTTTGATTGCTAGTAAAGATATTATTTTGCAAGGTCTTAATTTGTAACTTGTGATTGATAAGGGATGAAGGCATTAATTATTACCCAGGTCTGAATCATGGTGTCCGGTTGCAGGGTGATATTCAAGAGACATAAGCTACATGAATTACTTCTTTTATGGTCTCTTCTCCTTCTGATGTCAATGTGCATCTTGTATTCGATGTTTATTTATACTTCATTATTAATAGAATGGAAATAATCATTCGTTCCCTTTCTCCATTATCAATCAAGTATATATCATGGTTCTAAAAAGCGCGCCATGGCGCGCCTCAAGGCGTGACATGGCGCGAGGCGTGGTGTAGCCGTTACGAAAATGTCAAAGGCGGGTTTGTGAAGCGTGACTCCCAAATAACGTGTCAAGGCGCGCATTATCGCGTTATGGCGCGAGTTTTTTTCAAGGCGTGGGTTTTTTTGTTTTTTTTCTTTTATTTTTTTATCGGGCCTAAAATAAATGAGTTTTTGTTAACTTTTTTTTATTAGATATTATTATAACACTTCTAAAAACTTCATATATTTGAAAAAAATCAATAATTATATTATTTATATCTTTTAATGTATATAATATAGTCACTCCTAGAAAAACGTCATTGCTCGCCAATGCTTGTCATGGCTTAACTTTTACCTTGCCACCCAGTCACGCCTTATGTTATTTAGAACCTTGGTATATATACACTATACAAATATAAGATTGGGCCTATACAGAACAATGGGCTAATCAATACATGGGCTAAGAGTAATATACACTAATACGCTCCCGCAGTTCGAGGGGTAGATGAAGGTTGAACACTCAAACTGGATCGAAAATCAGAAAACAAAGAGTGTGGAGGCCCTTTCGTGAAGATATTTGCATACTGAAGAGAGGATGGAACATGTAGAACTCGGACCTGCGATTCTTATTGGTTTTTGTGTATTGTTTGTTGGCATCTATGTCTTCTGTTTAAGGACATTGAACTCCCAAGTGAGATGAACCTACATCACATATCCTAATACATTTATATGTTTTTCTGAATTCAACTAGGAACTTATTAATGGGTTACATTATCATAAATCATGTCCCATGGTTTTATAAATGGAATATTGTAATTTCATGTATTTGAATATTTACTCAACATCAAATATGTTTCTTGGTTACACTTGCAAAGATTGGCAATTTATGTAATGGGCTATGTATCATAAATTTGATTATGATATTTTATTAAATGCTATCATCGACGGATTAACGCGGAATCATCATTCAAAAAACCCTTGTTGCTATTATCAACGACGAATTAGCGATGACGGAAATTACTCATGGAACCTCAAGATCATCGTTGTTTATTAGTAAATGTACAATTTTCTGTTTTAGCAATGGTTTAGTAGATGCGAATCTGTTCCATAACAAGAATTCACAAATGTAGATTCAAATTTTATACCCGAAAATCAAAACATGAGCATTCGACTACCAAAATAAATATTAATATTTTATTAGCAAAATAAAAATTCATGTTCAATTGCAAATTATCGAAACCAAATTACAAAAATAAAAGAATAAAAGTATAGTTAAGGGGTTAATTGTGGCAATTTCAAATTATAATTTTATATATTTAACTAGATTAGAAATCCCGCTTTGCGGAGGTTGGATTTGCTAATACTAAAGAAAACCAATGGAAGACATTAGGTTCAAGTGAGAGTTATTGTTTGACCGGCATTCTTGAAGGACATTGCGGGGGTTTGGAGGGTACTTCATAGCTTCTTATTACTGTTACTATCTACTTATTTTCTATCCATAAAAAATTTTTTGATTGTTTTTTTTTTTTTGTTATTATATGAGTAGTTGTAAAACTTGTTAGCTAATGTAAATCATTTAATAGCTTTACAGTGTTAAAAATGGAAAAGTCACCAAATGGCAATGTAAAAAACAGAAAAAATAGGTACAACTTCAAACTACATTGCTATTTAAATAATGGAAAATCAAAGATCTGACCCATTTTGCTTGAAACTCTCAAAACTCTTCTTCTCATTCGATTTGGATTAAAAATCTAAAATTATAATTATTGCCACTACAAAACAAATCATAAAGCAAACAACAAATCCAAAACTCAAAACAAAGCGTATTTAATATGAACTGCTTTGTTGATTGTTTTGAAAAGTCAAATGTACGTCCATTTGCAAAATATGAAACTAACGTTGTCCGGTGAGGGTTGATGACTATTTCGGAATACATACGTCCCGATCACATTTATATTTCAGTTGAATCTTGATAGAATTTGTGATTGATGGTTTGGACTTATTCATCTATGAGTCTTTCCAAACCCATTGACCAAACATGACAAGAATGGTGCTGACATTGTTCCATTTCTTCAACACAATCCAAATATATTGTATGTTCATATGGTAAAATTGTAAGATCCTTCAATACATAAAATAAAAATCGCAAATAAAAATACAAATTAAAACTTTTCACTCTCAAAATCAAGAAAAAGTTTCTAAATTGAAACAATTGGTTGCATAATTTTACCTCGGGGCAAATTGGACAACTATGGTACATTGCCCTAAATCGTTGATGAATATTATGAAAAAACATCGAAATCTTAATCCTTGATGGAGTAGCAATAAATAAAAATCTTCTAGTACTCTTTATCAAGATTTGCATCAATTATAACTCATGCACTCGCCTTTTCTCCTTACATTAGGTCCACAAAGTCATGAAACACCGCACTCACTCAAATATCAAGTTTATTAGGTGCTTGCGCAAATAAAGGACCTAAATGTAACAAATGGAAACTAACTTTCGATTATGTGTTTATTGCAGCACCGTATTTCCATTTCCTTTTATTATGTCATTATATTTTCATTTTTTTTCTTAGTATCTAAAGGACATTGTTATAATTGGGTATTTTAATTTTAACATTGTGATAGCAAAAAATGAAAGTAAGGTGTCGTAATAAACAAAGTAATAAAAGTACATTGATATTTTTTGCTTTTTTTATTTAATGTTTCTTAGTCAACAATTTTTTTTTAATTTTTTTATTTAACGTTTCTTAATAAACAAATTTTTGAAAGTTCAAATCTGGTGAATATAAAAATCAATAGAATGCCATTAATGTTTGTATTATTTTTCGACACCGGTTATTTTTGATTGCTAGTAAAGATATTATTTTGCAAGGTCTTAATTTGTAACTTGTGATTGATAAGGGATGAAGGCATTAATTATTACCCAGGTCTGAATCATGGTGTCCGGTTGCAGGGTGATATTCAAGAGACATAAGCTACATGAATTACTTCTTTTATGGTCTCTTCTCCTTCTGATGTCAATGTGCATCTTGTATTCGATGTTTATTTATACTTCATTATTAATAGAATGGAAATAATCATTCGTTCCCTTTCTCCATTATCAATCAAGTATATATCATGGTTCTAAAAAGCGCGCCATGGCGCGCCTCAAGGCGTGACATGGCGCGAGGCGTGGTGTAGCCGTTACGAAAATGTCAAAGGCGGGTTTGTGAAGCGTGACTCCCAAATAACGTGTCAAGGCGCGCATTATCGCGTTATGGCGTGAGTTTTTTTCAAGGCGTGGGTTTTTTTGTTTTTTTTCTTTTATTTTTTTATCGGGCCTAAAATAAATGAGTTTTTGTTAACTTTTTTTTATTAGATATTAATATAACACTTCTAAAAACTTCATATATTTGAAAAAAATCAATAATTATATTATTTATATCTTTTAATGTATATAATATAGTCACTCCTAGAAAAACGTCATTGCTCGCCAATGCTTGTCATGGCTTAACTTTTACCTTGCCACCCAGTCACGCCTTATGTTATTTAGAACCTTGGTATATATACACTATACAAATATAAGATTGGGCCTATACAGAACAATGGGCTAATCAATACATGGGCTAAGAGTAATATACACTAATACGCTCCCGCAGTTCGAGGTGTAGATGAAGGTTGAACACTCAAACTGGATCGAAAATCAGAAAACAAAGAGTGTGGAGGCCCTTTCGTGAAGATATTTGCATACTGAAGAGAGGATGGAACATGTAGAACTCGGACCTGACCGGTAGCAACTAGATCCCATACAAAGTGAATGTCAATCTGTATGTGTTTTGTCCACTGGTGTTGAACAGGATTGGAAGAAAGATACATGGCACTATCATTGTCGCAGTATACAATCGTGGCTTTTGTCAAAGGGCAATGAAGTTCACGAAGTAGATTTCGAAGCCAATAGGTTTCTGCAACAACATTCGCCACCCCCCGGTATTCAGCCTCTGCACTAGATCTATACACGGTAGCTTGGCATTTAGAAGACCAGGAAATGATGTTGTCACCCAAATAAACACAATAACCACTGGTGGAACGTCTGGAGTCAAGGCACCCTCCCCAGCAGAGCATCAGAGTAAGCAATAAGACTGGATGTCGTGGAGGGCTGGATATGAATACCGTAATCAATCGTTCCTCGAATGTAGCGAAGGATGCGCTTGAGGGTGTGAAGATGAGGCTCGTGAGGGTCATGTATGTATAAAAAAAATTGCTGCACTGCATATGAGATGTCTGGGCGAGTGAAGGTAAGATACTGGAGACCACCTACAAGACTACAGTATAGAGTGGGGTCGGCAACAGGAGGACCATCATGTGATAACTTTGACTGAGGCTCGGCAGGAGTGCGACATGGATTGCATGTAGACATGTGAGCATGCTCGAGAAGTTCTAGCGCATATTTGTGTTGAGAGAGGAATAAGCCAGACTGCTGACGAGAGGCGGAGATGCCAAGGAAGTATGACAGGTGTCCCAGATCAGTCATGGAAAATTCAGTGGAAAGCATGGTGATGATACGTTGAAGTAGCGCTGAGGAAGGTGTTGTGAGAATGATGTCGTCAATATATAAAGGTAAATAAGCAACCTAGTCTTTCCGCCAGGAAATAAAAAGTGAGGAGTCGGTTTTTCTATGAACAAAACCGATGCGGGTAATGTACTTTGTGAATTGCTGAAACGATGCCCTAGGAGCTTGCTTGAGGCCATAAAGACACTTTTGTAAGTGGAAAACATAATCCGGATGGGTGCTGTCACGAAAATCGTGGGGTTGGTGCATGTAGACAGTCTCATGTAGTTGACCGTGATGGAATGCATTTTTGACGTCTAGCTGATGTATGGGCCAATGTTTGGATACTGCAATGCTGAGAACGGTACGTATCGTGGCTGGTTTAATTAACGGGCTAAAGGTTTCATCACAATCGATTCCGGAACATTGGCTTTTCCTGTTTGCTACAAGGTGAGCTTTGTACCTATCAAGAGTGCCATCGGCCCCCAGGAGTCTCGGAACAAGAGTCCAAGTCCTATTAGAAATAAGAGCAGCAAATTCATCCTACATGGCAATAGTTTAGTTATGGTCACAAAGAGCATGGATATGCGATTTGGGAAGAGGAGATTCAGAGGTGACATGAAGATTAAGACATTTGATGGGTTTGGAGATCCCATGACGAGAGCGAGTGGTCATGGAGTGAGAGGGAGGTGGGGAAGGAGCAGGTGGAGGAGAATCCTCATTGGTGGTGGTAGGAGAGAGAAAGGAGTGGTTTGGAGTAGTGGGAGTGGGGATGGGAGAGTTTGTTGAGTGGGGCCGAGAGTATAGGAGGTGACGAGATATGGGTGAGATGTCATCAGTGGTTTCAAGGAAATGATAAGAGGGGGGAGTGTTAGGAGACATGGAATGGAAGGGGAAGGATGACTCATCAAACACGACATGACGAGATATAATGATCTTGCGAGAGGCAAGAGAAAGGCACTGTTACCCACGATGATCCGATGGATATCCAAGGAAAACACAATGTGTGGTGCGGGGTGCTAGTTTATGAGGAGGGTGGATGTATGGATAGAAGATACATCCAAACACTTTGAGGTGTGTGAAGTTCAGGTTTTGTTTAAATAGTTTGAGATATGGAATTTGATTATCTATAGAGGTGGAGGGCGTAATGTTGAGAAGATGGGTGGCCATATGAAGAGCCTCCACCCAATAAGGGGGTGGAATGTGAGCTGGAAAAGAAGGGTACATATGATATTATTTATGGTTCGGATTATACGTTCGGACATGCCATTTTGTTGAGATGTGTGAGGGCAAGAGAAACGAAATTTAATTCCATGTTGGTCAAATAACCGGTGAAATTCGTGGTTATTGAACTCTCCCCCATTATCACATTGAAAAGATTTGATTTCTTGTTTGAATTGATTTTTAACAAAAACACAAAAGTGTAAGAATTTGGTGATCACATCATATTTGTTGCGTAAGGGGTAAACCTAAAGAAAATGAGAGTAATGATCTAAGAAAAGAACATAATATTTTATTCCACTAATACTCAGTATAGGAGATGTCCATAAATCCGAGTGTATGATATCAAACAGTTCAGAAACAATAGAAGTAGAAGGAGAAAAAGATAAACGAACATGTTAGCCTAAACGGCATGCATCACAAAAAAAAGCATTGAAGAGTTGATTATATGGAATAAAGTTATTAGAAACTAAATTTTGTAGCACACGAGGACTCGGGTGACCAAGGCGTTGGTGCCACAAGGTGGGGCTGCTGGAAAGTAAGGCAACAGGAGGTGAGTGCTTCGTGGAGGCGGGGTAGAGATCACCGGTGCTATCAGAGCGGAGGAGCACCTGTTTGGTCAGAAAATCTTTCATAGAAAAACCAAACTCATCAAATTCAATAGAAACTTTGTTGTCTTTAGTAAATTTACGGACATAGACAAGATTTTTTATAATATCGGGTGTAACAAGGATGATATGTAAGTGAAGGGGACGGTGTTTGGACGGAAGGAATGTGTGACCAGTGTGAGTAACAGGAATGGATAAGCCATTGCCAACTAAAATTGAATTAATTTTTCTCTTATTACTAAAAGATTGGAGTATACCTGTGTACGATGCTAAATGAGAAGTGGCACCCATGTCCATGAACCAAGTGGAATCATTTGGCTGTTGGAGAGACATGGAGCTAAAGGCTTCACCAATATTTATAGCTTGATCACTTGCTGTTGGAGGAAACAAATTCCATGGAGGTTGCATAGGAGTGGATTGAGAGACATGGAAAGCAGCTGGAGGTATTGATGTAGGGTGCTGGTCGAGAATCCCAGGTTGTTGTTGGGAAGAAGATGGCAAGTTGCTGAGAGATGGAGGCTATTATGGTGATCGGTAAGGGAACCATGAGGAAGGAGGCCACCATGGTGGAGGATAATGAGCCTAGGGAAGCGACTGATGAGGCCGTTATTGTTGTTGTTGACATCCCGCCGGGGGCTGCTGGTGACGGCTGTCGCGACTGTTGTTGCGACGGTTGTCGCGTGGTGGTCCTCGGTGGTGGTTGCTGCGATTTGGGGCACGGGTAAGGTTCCCCTGGGGCTAAGATTGAGAACCATCATTTGTAGTATGGAGAACCTGCAAAGATGAAGAATGATCCGAGTGGGCAACATGCAAAGGATGATTTTGATCAAACTGTTGTTCTTCAAGAACACGCATGGAGCGGGCTTGAAGGAAGCAGGGAAGTGGCTCACGATGGAGAATAACAGTGACATTGTTGTTAAACTTTAGACCCAAGCCATTGAGGAGATGCGTGACGAAGGTCTTCTCGGGGACAGGAGACCTGATGCTTGCTAATAGTTCAACAACAACATTGAGTTTCTAACAGTAGTCAACAATGGTTCGGTCCCCAAGTACCATAGAGCGCAATTCATTCTCCAGTTCTGTAGCATGTGCATCTTTGTTGTCTCGGAAAAGGTCTTCAAGTGCTTTCCAGACGTCTCGAGCCTTGTAACCACTTTTGAGCACCATGGTGAGAAGAGGCTGAGTGAGAGTGCCATAGATCCACATGGCAACGAGATTGTCAAGATTGTGCCATGGCTCGTCCTTGTCATCCTTCGGAAGGGAGGAGCCATCAAGGTGACCATAAAGTCCATAAGCTCTGTAGTGGGTCTCAAACAGGACTCTCTAGGAGTCATAGTTCAGTTGATTCAGGTCAAGAATCAAGGGAACAAATGACTTAATGTTGTTGATCCTAAAGGGCTTGAGATTGGAGTATGTCATGAAAGAAAAGAAAGAGAGAAGAAAGGGAGAAGATGTGACCGACGGCAACTTGGGTTAGAGGGGGAAGATCTCTGATACCATAATAGAATGGAAATAATCATCCGTTCCCTTTCTCCATTATCAATCAAGTATATATACACTTTACAAATATAAAATTGGGCCTATACAGAACAATGGGCTAATCAATACATGGGCTAAGAGTAATATACACTAATAATTATGTCATCAAATTTATCAACAAACAAATACAAATACAAATCAGGTATTGTTAACAAACAAATGATGAAAATAGTTGAATTGGTAAAAAAGTGAACATGTTATAATTATCAATGGATTTTTAATTAGCATCAACTTTGATTTCGTATCTTGTGATTATGCTTTTGAGAAGCATCAATGTGGTCAATCACTAAAGATTGAATTTTTATAAAGTTTAAGCACTAAAGACTTAGTAAAAATTTACGACTATAATTCAGGATAAAATATTGAAAATCCGTCCTCAATTATTTTGTATTTATTAAATATATAACTTTTTCTACATTTGGTATCGAAGGTAGTAGAGATTGTGATACCAGAGATTGACTAGATGCAAACAGCTCATGCTATTTCGATTGGTGCTGAAGCAGCAACCTCATTAACACTTCCAAAGGAAACCCTATTAATTTGTTGGTGTTTTCAATTTCTTGTTGACATGGCTTAGGAATTCCATTAGCTATTATAATCAACTAATCTGGACAAATTTTCACAGCTATGTCAATAGCGAAAATAAACTCAAACTGATGTTGATAACTATAAACCTAGTGCATTTCATAAGGAAATTACATGGGGATGCTGTAACACAAGTTGGTGCATATTTCAAATACCATTCAAGCATTTAACCAAACAACTTGTGAGCAAGAATATATATATATATATATATATATATATATATATATATATATATATATATATATATATATATATATATATATATATATATATATATATATATATATATATATATATATATATATATATATATATATATATATATATACTTCTCTAACACCAACATAGTATTTCAATCAAGGTCGTGATTTTTTTAAAAATCTACAAAATTGTTACAACAAACATCACATAAACAAATCACACAACTACAAGTCAAACTAATAACACACAAAAAAGTAGAAAATGGAAAAATAGAAGTTTTTTTAATAGATAGGTGTTGTGACTTGACGAAGGAGTTAGTGTTACCTTGCGTCAATGGATGTATTTCATCTTCATTTGACAAAAATAACCTTATAATAGCCTGGTAAGATCCATCTGAGTCACCTTGTGAAAGACAGCAAATGAGGAATTTGAGCTATACATCAAACCCAAAACTTGAATAAGGGCAAAAGATATCATATTTATATAAATCGTATGTTAATAGACTATACATACCTTTAACCACCCTCTATTTTTTGTAATTGAAAATTCTTTTTTTTAAACCCATTAAAATTCTTTAAAACCTACAAAGGAAACATAACAAATCATGAAATTTATAGCAGATAGATTTAAATGAAAAGAATAGAATAAGACATATGAAAAAATTGACTCTGTCTCATGGAGGTGATAGCGATGGACAAGGTGAACTGTAAAATTCTCTATAATTAGTATCCAAGTACACCCATGACCTGGAAAGTAAAGTAAATGAACACATCATGTTCCATAATATAAAGCAAAAATTATGGAGGCTATTAAGAAACTATTTAAGAGTAGAAAGGAATGGAGATTGCAAATCAGATGTAGAATATTAGAAAAGTGGGGAAATTAAGCAAAAAATATTTACAGATTTGTGACCTAAGTTTCGTACCATATAATACCCACAAATCTGCAGGTATGGTGGTTTTCTTCTCCAGCAATGGTAGACAGAAAAGAAATCAGAAGAAGATTAATCGAGGTGGATGTTGCAGCCACTAAGCAGGTTATCGTTTAAGAATTTGTCACAGACGATAGCTAGGGTGAGAAAACTGGCGGTTGATGTGCGGATTTGGGAGGAATGAAACCGATAGAACCCTAATCTTTTAGAAGAAGATAAATAGGCATGTCTCTTTCAGATATAGCAGAAAAGAAGGAAGTGGAAGAATTGTAGAAGATAAGACTGTGGAAACGACGTGGTATGACAGTGGAAGCGGTGGAGAAAACGGTGAAGAAACAATGCATCATGGAAGTGGATTAGCCCACCAAAACCACCAAGGCAGCAACTCCAAACAGGGTACCGTAGATAAGACCCGTGTGATTAACACACAAAAACACTTATGTTAAGAAGAGCGATATCTGCTTGAGGCGGCGGCGGGAGAGGTGGTGGCCAACCGTGGTCGATTGGTGTTGGTCTCTCTCCTAATCAATCTATCATCCACTTCAAAATTTACATGAAATACAGTAACAGAAATCGAAACCTGATTGGTTGACAAAATGGTGAAGCAATTCCAAAACAACACGTGTAGATAACAAAATGGCATAAAATGACCCCAAGAAAGAAGACAGAATTGTACCCACACTCATAAACAGGGGACCTATTTTGCCAAAAGCTTAGGAACTTTACTGTTCCTAAGCATTGTTCTTCTTTAATATATATATATATATATATATATATATATATATATATATATATATATATATATATATATATATATATATATATATATATATATTAAAAATATAAAGGGATGATAGTAACTATTTGCTATTAGTGAAAGGAGGGGTGACGAAAATGTGATGCGAAAATGATGTGTTGATGAGTGATGCTGATAAAATGTGAGGGGAAGTGATAGCCAACGCCCCTTTTGGCCTAATTTATTTATTTATTTGAAATAACCTATATTGTATTAAAAAACTCTAACAAGGAACTACAAAGAACAAAAAATTACAAGGAATTCAAAGGACAATTCAACGAGCAAGTCCAGAACAATTCCTATTTCTATTTGGTTGTCAAAAAAAACCCTCTATAATAGAGTCTAAAATATTTGTTCTTTTCAGCTTTCTACCATCAAAAATCTTATCATTTCTAAACCTCCAAATATATCACTAGGTAGTACCCACCACTGCATCAATAGCATTCTTCTTTGTAGTTCGAAGATTCAAAGAGTCTACATACTTGAAAAGGCAAGTCACAGAAGAAAAATGAGCAGGTTCCAGACCAAGTCATTTAAAAACATCAACCCAAGTTCTAAGTACTACCTCACATCTAAGAAAAATATGACTAAGCTGCTCTACTTCCAAATTATAGAGCGGACAAAGAGTAGAAGGAACATCCACTCCCCGATGATCAAGATTAATAAGGGTAGGAACTCTATCCATTTTAATACGCCACATTAAATATTAACTTTTCGAGGAAGGGATCTATTCCATCTAGTTTGCATTTGAACAGAAGGAAGAATGCAGTTATCTATCCATCTTCTTAATAGAGAAACTTTAAACTCACCTGAAGGATCTAAATTCCACGTCCACCTATCAACTCGATTAGTAAGAGCAACATCATTAAGGCAACCAACAACTCTTAAAATTGACATTCTTACTCACCTCCCTTTATATTTTGCAGCTACTGTCAAGTCCACACAACACCCCTTTTACGATCAAAGATAAAGCAATTTTTATTGAGTTGTCACATCCTGTTTCAGATTGTCTGAGATTAGGGTTTATGAGCTGCAACCCGGGCATGAGGAAGTCTCGGGGTTGCGATGAGTTGCTAGAAGCGTAGAGCATCTTGACACCTGTCCAAGAATATGAGATTCATTGGAAACGGAGTTATAGCGAGGAGGCAATGGAAGTTTGAAGTTATGGCGGGATAAGTCCTTTAATTGGAGAGGGTGGCAGCGGAGTATGCTCGACGTATGTGTGTGTAAGCTTAGCATACTCATGTGCGTGATCTTCAAGCGGAGCCACCTAGTACGTTGGGCGTACTAGAGGGTACACTGGGCGTACTAAGCACAGAAGAAAAACCCTAATTAAGAGGAGTGTCCCTATTTAAAGAATGAGATGGCCTCATTTCCTGGCCACCATCCTTAGTCAATAAACCCTCTGAAACCCTAATCCTCGTTATTGAGCTTGTGTGTGACCATTGTGAGCTTTTAAGTGTTCTTGTGAGATTATTGGAGTGAAGGAGCATGGAAGAGAATGGAGTTGGAGCCTAGGATTTGGATCTGAGCTTTTCTATGGTTGGAGCATCATTTGAAGGTATAAAGCTTAAAACTTTCCCATTCTTTTGTTTTGTGCATGATATGGATCATTTAAGGGTTTTTGGTCCCAAAGCATGAGCCCTTATCAGTTGCTGCACTCCAGAGCTTAATATTTCTCCTTCTAAGTGTTTCTAGTGGAGAGGATCCATAAAAATGAGGTCTTGAACGTGAGAATCAATCCATGCATGAGATATGAGCATTTTTGTGACATCCCCATTTTCACGGCCAGAAAATACCGATTTTGTTTATGCTTTATAAAAATCAGAGTACTTCTTTTAATAAAAATGTTGCGGAATTTGTTCCCAGAAAAACACGATAAATACGTTATTAAAACATTTTTGAAGAAACGTATTTTATTCATTTTAAAACATTTGGGATGTCATCGTTAATACATAAACATAAGCATAAACAGAACTTACATTTATTTACACTAGTGATCTACATCTCTTTAAATATCTCAGTGTAATGTGACTTCATATCAACACATGTGATATAAATAAACTGAGTGGGTCAGGTTGGGAAACATGGTGAGTACATAGGGTTTTCAACCCACAATAATATAATTATTATGTTTAAACAATCAAGAAATTAAACCCCATTACCCATCCCCATTATATTCTTTATTCTTAAGGATCTACCCTAGGAATCAGCTATTCCTCGTTCATTCATTCCTAAGGATCATCCAAAGGAATCGGCATGAAGTCCATCGTTGCCATGGTTTACACAACATGCACTAAGTCTGCATAGTCGCCAAGGTTTAGGTACTAATTCTGCATAGTTGCCAGGGTTCAGGCATCAAGCATGCATGATCACCAACGTTTAGGCACCAAGTCTGCATGGTCACCAATTTTTAGAGTACATCGGGTGAACACATTGTTCACAACACCTACAGGTTGCGAGCCTGCTAGTGTTCTACTGGACTGTCTAGAATAGTCCGTGGTTGTCATCCATACTCTGTTGAATGACGGGGACATCGTTTAAGAAAAAGGCTTCTCACATCGTACACCACTCACCCATACCTCATGGTCTATATCACCTCTCAACTCATCATCCAACTCATATTTCATCTATTATATCTACCCATGTTTTACCCCAACATTTTCGTAGATATAAAATACATATATAGTTTAAATCATTTAAAACATGTATAAAGTCTTTCACCGAGCATACACAACAAGTAAACAGACAATATACACACGTATCACGTAGTAAATACTTCATATTTATGTGTAAGTTAAAGGGGACCATGCATTCACCTGAAAGGTGGTGACTTAGCACTCGGACAGCGCTTCGATACTCTCAAAACAATTTTCCTTCGATAAAACCTAGTATCAACACCACTAGGGTTGTCTAACGATAACCGCGACAAATTAATAGTCTGACTATTATTATTATTATTATATAAGCGTTAAATAACACTCAATATAACTCATAATAATAGCCCAAATAATTATTGTAAGGACCTAATAACATTACTATAATTATTTGGAAGCTATATTAAAAATTGCGTAAGCGTAGCTCACATACAACGAATTTATCGAAAACCGGAACTTTATTTGGAACAGCGTTTCAAAACCGAAAGACCCTTTTTCTCGGGACTCCGGGAGCCTCGGGGCTTCCTTCGGGTGCTAGGGAGATTCCCTAGGGTTTAGGAGTGTTTAGGACACTTAGAGAGAGTAAGAAGTTAGAGAGAGAGTGAAGAAAGGTGTGAAAAATGCGGAACCCTCGTCCCCCTTTTATACCCAGCGAGGCCTCGGATTACGCTGGGCGTAGTCCTTGGCTACGTTGGGCGTAGTGCTCGGATAAGAATGCCAGCCTTGGTCCAGCTGTCTCGCATCTTCGTCGGATGGATAAGGCGTGAAGGTACGTTGGGCGTACCAACCTCGGACACGGGGCGTAGTGAACGGAGGCGTATCCGAATCCAAAGCGTCCTTTGATCAACGATGGACGGCCCACAACGCGCCACATCACCAAGTTCTTATTAGGCTTTGTAGATTGCACACTCAACTTTAAAAATCCGTAACTTTTGTGTACCGTCTCCGTTTTCGACGTTCTTTATATCCACACGAAGGTGGGAACGTACTCTACAACTTTCTTTTAGACTCCGTCGGCTAATTTTGATTCAATTTTAAATTTTATATTATTAACAGGCCGGGACTGGATTGGTCCGTTAAATCCTCATAACTTCTTCATCTGACATCCGTTTTCGCCCGTCTTTTTCTTGTTACGCTACTCTTAACGAGATCTTCGATTCCCTTTTAGGTCGTGTCGGCTAAAAATCACTCAATCTAATATTCGAATTTCGGGCTGTACACCGTAAATCCGAAACTTCGAAAAATCATAACTTCTTCATACGAAGTTAGATTTGGGCGTTCTTTTTATCGATGTTCTTAGTTTACCATACTCTACGATTTTCAATTATATCGCTAAGGCTAAAACTCGCTCTATCGTAAATTCACTATTTACGCTTCCCGGTGTCGTGTCAGTTCCGTCACGAAACTTCCACGGGTCATAACTTTTTCGTTATAACTCGGATTTCAGCGTTCTTTATATGTATGGAAACCTTGTGACCTATACTACAACTTGGTTGAAATTATTTATTCTAAATAATCTTTTGTCGAAAAGTCGTTTTCGACCCCTATTATCTCTAAATTGGCTAGCCCGGATCTACGAACATTACAATTATCTCCCCCTTAGGATGATTACGTCCCAGAATCATCAACGAAACAGGGATCACATGATGAATCCATACGTTATCTCTTCATCCTAAGTAATAATCGTAACTTTGATGTTTCTTCGAACGAGTATCTAAATCTAAGACTTCCTGACTGTAGGTGGTGCCCGATATTAGACCCACTCTTTATCTCATGTTAGACGTTCAGTCATGATCTTCATGTCACGATCTCGATCTTTATTGGAGACTCCTTGAAACTTGAGATAAGTTTCTTCCTTCGATTATCATAATAGACCAATGGGTCATGTTCTAATGACCTCTCATCGTATGATGTATTGCTTGGACTCAGGTCTTTTAGAGTCAAATACCTACCTTCATGTTCTAATCACATCTTAAAAGGTAGCATTTCTAGCAACCGTCGCGATACTTCTACTGACCGCTTTGATTAATCCTTCCGGCTTAAGTCGGGTGCTACATCGTACTTAGTTCTCTGAACCACGTAACATACTTATTGTATTCAGACTCAATTCGATATGACCATTAAGGTCGGAATAACAACAATCTTCTTAGTCATTACCGAAACAACGGTAACGACATGCTTCAATAAAACAGAATCAATTATTGGCTTCTTGGTAACCTTGTGACTTTCCTTGATCCAAGCGTGAGTCCTGTGCTTCCGATAGTATATGCATCTTCTACCTTTCACACCTACTCATACTGTTAAGATATTAAATTAACTTGAAGATCCATTAGATCTTTGTAACAGGTAGTGCGAAGAACATAAAACAATAAACAAGACAAGATTGAATCACAATGTGTCGAATAATTAATTCAAACAATCCTCAGCAGAGCTCGACTAAGAACTTCCGCTGTAGAGGATTTAGGGTTACAAGAACGATAATTAAAACTTCTCTGATCAATCTATTCTATCGTTACTATCGTTAACCTAAGATGCATGCAAGCACCTATATTTATAATAAACCCTACTATACTCACGGATAGACAGGCCCATACCGAAGATACAAAAACGGACTAACAAATGAGCCCAATAGACGCAACATTCAAAACACGACCCAACAATCTCCCCCTTTGCGTCAAATTGGAGCGAGACTACTTCTTCTTCTTGCTTGGTCCAGCAGCGGGAACTTTCTTTGTGGTGTCAAACAGACGAGTGATTAGCGAAAGAATCGTCTGTATGAACCGAATGTACCAGTGTATCATGTCATCGAAGTACTTGACATCATCCGCTGAGTTTTGCTTGCATCTGTGGATGATCCCCAAAACATGCTCTAAGCAAGCAGTAGTGTACAGATGTTTGTCAGCCAAGGCAAAAAGACATTTATGCCCTTCGTTCCTGGTGAACATGACCGAATTCCTTCTCGAGTCAATTTTGCCCATCTGCATTTGGTTCAGATCACTGGCAGAGCCAACAGGAGATATTGTTGGTTTCTTCTTAAATACGCTTGCTATCTCCTGATCCATCAGCGCAACTTCCATGATGTAGCACACGAGCATCCTCTTGAAATGGTCTATGATCGGACCGTATTCAGCTTCATTGGTTAGAAGGGTGTTGTGCAAGATTATCCAATCATGGGGATTGAGGTTCGGAAGATCTGCAAGAGAAATGACATGTTCGGTTTTGGCAGATCCCCGAAGTACCTTGAACCGAATGTTGATGAAGTTCCCTTCACTGTACGGCTTCAAGACCCGAACGTTTACAATTTTCTGAGCGCTCCAAGTCTGATATTGAGGGTGAGCGGCCTTTAGATAAAAATTGATCAAGTCCCGATCAACCTGTGGATGAGGATGAGGGAACTCTGAAACGTTGGCGAAGGCGTGAAAGATGAACGCCTTTCGGGTCAGAGGCATGTCGAATTGAGAGTCGACAATGTTTGAACAATCAAGTGATATTACAGGTTCCGGCCACAAGATACTTGGAGTGTCGATGGCTTCTTTTATCATCCTCTTGAGAGTCCAAGCAAGAAAAAGAGTTTTCCTACTCTCAAGAAGGTCGTGGGCTTCCTTCTATTTTCTTTCTGCTTCTTCAGCTTCTCTAGCCACACGAGCACTGATATCAGCATCATCATTTCGACGTTTTTGCTTTAAAAGATCAGCGATAGTCTCTTCATCTTCATCTTCTTCATCAGCAATGTTCTTGCCTTTATCTTTCACACCAGAACCGGAGGCTTGGCCTACTGGAGGAGGTTCGGTTGTGTGAGTTGCCTTTGAGGATGGAGGTGGTTGAGACATGGAGTCCTTCTCTCCCCCTTGTTTCGGAATGGACACGAAATCAAGTAACCCTTCAAGTTTGCTTAGCAGGGCAAGGGCTGGAGCGATTTTCTCTGCAAGGTCACGCCTCACAGTGTAGTTAAGGATGGGATCATGTGCTTCGAGGATGTTGGAGATGGCAGAGTGGACATCCGAAACACACGATTTTATCACCTCCCTTTTGGACCGAAGAGAGTCAATCTCTTGCTGAGAGTGAGAGAGTTGAACACTCTTGACCTTCAGAGCAGTGGTCTTCTTGGCCAGAACATCCATCAAAGAGTTCTCAGCAGCCAAATCTTCTTGTAGCTTCGATAGACGCTCGTCAATGGTTGCACGAAATGCTGAGTTGTCGTCAGAAAGCGTTTGACGAAATGAAGCGAAGGACTTCAACTCAGTTGAGACAGACATTGTCAACTGTTGAACAATTGGTTCCAACATAGTCTTAGCAACATTTGCACTCTCCTGTAAAGACTTTAACAAGATAGAGGCATCAGAAAATAGTTTATCGACTTTTTCGGTCGCATCCTGACAAGCTTTTGTTGAGGCGTCGATGGCGGAGGTTGCAGATGCAATGGAATCTTGCTGAGCCTTGGAGAAAGCATCAACAATCTTCTAAACTGCATCTTCAGAAAGGGATGACTGAGTAGTGGAAGAGGAGGCGATGAGCAAGTCAATCTTTTCATGGAACTCCTTGAGATGTCGCTTGGTTACAGGAGCATCATCATCGTCATCACTCTGAGCTTGAAACGGACTGTAGTAGATCGAGTCAAACGTCATATCCTCTCCGCCAAGGAGTGGTTCTTCTCCTTCTGAAGCATGATCAGGAGAGGGTGGGGGTGGTGAAGCTGGTGGAGCTGAAGTATGGGTAGGTTCGGGTTGGGTTGTTTCGGGCATTGGTGTAGGTTCGGGTGCTTTTGTGGTTTCAGGTGCTGGAGTGGGTTCGGGTGCAGCAGTATGAACCCCCATATCAGATACGTTGGCCCTAACATCTGCAGTGGATGTTGTGGTTGCTTCGGTGAATAATGGTGTTGGTATGGGGATCGAAGTGGATGGTATTGAAGTAGTGGAGGTTATGGGGGGAATAGAAAAGGGAATGGTTCTAGGTGGAGAATTAATGGGAAAAGTATAGACATGAATCTCTGGGGTAGGAGATCTGGGTGGAGTGTTGCCTCGTGGAGATTCTTCAGAATCCGAACTCTCACCCTCAGACTCGCTTGAGGAGGAAGCAATGATCAGCTTTCGCTTGGGCTGAGTTTTTCGGCGCTTTTGCTGCGGAGACTGAGCAGCCTTGGTTGGTTTCCTTTTCTTTGGAGAAGGGCCTTTAGCCCCTTTCGCCACCTGTTTCCCCTTATCAGCCTTCTTGCCTCTTGGAGCAGGCTTGTCGGCGTCATGAATGGACTTTAACATCTCCGGAGTGAGATCCCTCGGACCAGAACGCTTGAATTCTTTGTATGTTCTAATAATCTGGCTATCAGCAGGAACGTCGCCATACATGGTTTTTGGAATTGAACCATTGAATGGAAACTTGGAAGCGTCCGAGACAATGATCTTCGTGGTATGGAATGTACCAATCGAAGACATTGGAGCACCAACGACAATGGGGACGTGGTACTTGTCCATCACCCATTTCGTGATCAAGGTCCAGAACCTAGCGTAAGAAACCTCTGAATGCCTGGAAGTAGAGGAGAGACTTTGGATGAGCTGTTGCCATAGAACAGACCCATAATCTACATTGATGCCATTGTAGATTCCATACATTATTGATAAAAATAACCGACTGGCACCATCAGATCCAGCACTTCTTTCAGAAAGCCCTTTGAATAGAACAGTGAACATCCTGTTCCACTGTGGAGGTAGGGACGACTTCTTGAACTTCGCGACTGAAGTAAGCACCTCCGTATAACCCATATTGTAAAACATGTTGAACAAGTGCCCCAGTGGAATCGTCTCAGGGTTATCCCTCGTAGAATCAGCTTCAAACCCTAACAGGGAGCAAAACCTTTGCTTTGAAATTGAGGCTTTGTGTTGAAAAACATCAAAGAAGATTCTGTCAACAGCCTTGTCATAATGAGCAGTCACAAAGATTTGCAACAAGAACTCCATCGGAACAGATTTAGCTCTTATAAGTGCAGGAGTGATCGGAGAAAACTTCAAGCACTCGATAATGGGGAACATGAAGGCATCGTAAGCTTGAGGAGTTAAATCAATGATGAGGCTTTGTTGTGGGCGAATGGGTAGTATGTGGGATGTTGCGTGAACAGAAGAAGAATCTGCCATTGCTTTGAATAGAGTGGAGAAGATGATGAACAGGCAAGTATTAAGGAATTTTTGCTCTCTGGAAATTTTGATTGTGGTAAAGAGGTAAATGAAGTATTATGTTGCCTTTTATACTGGGGATTTAGGAGAGAGAAAGATGTTCCCAAATCTTCAATTGAAAATCGAAGAGTTTTCCGAAGTTGACTGATGCGTGACAGTTGGGGTAGCCGATGATCACACATGAGAGAGAGTGTTCATCTTATCCCTTTAAATTGTAACGGCATCTTTTGAAAAATCCCCCACGTGGATTAAAATCAACCACAGCCTTTAATCAACCATTTATCCAATGAAAATACCTGTAATTAATAGAACCTGAATTTTGGAAAATCAAAGATTTTCGTGCTAAGGGTGTAAAAGAAAAGAAATAAAGCAATGCTTTTTAGGAAAAAAAATGTGATGTCAATAAAGACACGAAACAAATGATCCCAGGCACGAATCTCTTCCTCCAAAGTCAAGAGAGACCTTAAAGTGTTTGTTTGGTTTCCCATTGAATAATGATCAAACACTTGTTAAGAAGTGTTGAAAGGCTCCTTTTAACTAGGCTTTATAAGGGTGGCTTTCGCTTCGATTCAACATTCCTAATCTTGATATAAGATAGAAAGTGAACGAAGTACTTATGAGACCGGTGTAGTCTGTTGAACAAGTAGGTTGGGAATAATTTAAACTGGCTGGGAATATAAAATCTCAAAAAAAAATTAAAACTGGATCCCAAGGGAAGAAATGTTATTGGTTGTAACAATTTCATAGGAATCACACAAAAGAAAAAACTTGAGATAGCATTAAGATACATCCGTCAATTCAATGATGAAAACTAGAGTAAATTAATTGTTCACCGTCAATTCATATTGGGTATTGAATTTTGGGTTTCACTTAGCTCGTAGTGGCACGAAACTAAGATCATGAACACAGTTATTGTGTAACCATAAACCTCAGTGGTAATTTCTGAGAGTCTCAAGGGTTACGTTTGTGAACCGAGTGTGATGGAGAAATGAAATGTAGATGGTGTAAGAAATCAAAGTACCTCTGCTGCGAAAAATAGGACCAAGCAGAAAACTCTTATCTCATGTGAGAAGAGAGTTAGGTAGCTCATGATTAGAATAAATATGATAGCCTAATTGGGAAGACAAGGTTTGTGTATACCAAGTCATTAAGGCTATTATTCAGAATCAGGTGAGGCTTTGGACACATACAGCAGCATGCTTTTAGGGACACTTAGCTAATTTCAACAATTTCCCCATAAACAAACACACAAATAAAATTAAAGCCAAAAATGAAAATAAAGAATAAAATATTTTTGGAGTTTTTGATAATAATAAAATAAATAAAAAAAAGGAAAAAAAAATTTGGAACCGAACCCGAGCGTTCGGTCTATTTCGGTTGTGAAAAACTTTGGAACCGAACCCGACCATTCGGTCTATTTCGGGTGAGAAAAATTTTGAAACCTAACCCGAACGTTCGGTCTATTTCGGTTACCAAAGAAAATAGATTTTCAAAAAGAGAATAGTTTTGACAATAAGAGAAATGCATTTGGAACAATGATAAAAAAGATTTACAACCAAGAAAACTACCTTTGATTGAGGAGCAAAAACCAGATGATTCAACCGAACCCGAGCGTTCGGTTCATTTCGGTACATTAGTGCAAGACCCGAACCCGAACGTTCGGTCTATTTCGCTTTTTACGTTTGAGAATGAGTGGTAATTTTTGGTACGAACTCTGATTCCATCATACCTACCCCTTGTAGAATTTTGTTAAACGACGCTTCAGGAAGAGCTTTGGTGAAGATGTCAGCCAGTTGATCAGTGGTTCGAACAAAATGAATTTCAACGTTCCCATCTTCCACATGATCTTTAATGAAGTGATACCTCAGTGCTATGTGCTTGGTCTTGGAGTGTTGCACTGGGTTATGATAGATCCTAATTGCACTCTTAGAGTCACAATATAGTGGGATCTTTTTCATATTGAGTCCATAGTCCCAGAGTTGACTTTGGATCCAAATCACTTGAGAAGTACAGGAGGCAGTTGCAATGTATTCCGCTTCAGCTGTAGATAAAGACACACAGGTTTGTTTCTTTGATTGCCAACTAACCAACTTCTCGTCAAGGAATTGGCAGCCTCCCGTGGTGCTTTTCCTGTCTAGTCCACAACCTCCAAGGTCTGCATCTGAGTAGGCTTGAACGAAGAAGCCTGAGTTGGATGGATACCATAGGCCTAAAGAGGTAGTTCGCTTGAGATAACGGAGAATGTTCTTCACTGCAAGCATATGAGGTTCACGTGGACTCGCCTGAAATCTAGCACAGTAGCATACAAAGAACATTATATCAGGCCTGCTAGCAGTAAGATACATCAGAGAGCCGATTATCTGGTGATATAGCGTAATATCAACTGTTGGCTTATCCAAGGATGGAGTGAGCTTGGTGCCGAACGCCATTGGAACTTTAACCTTCAAATCTCCCATCATGCCAAATTTTGCAAGGAGAATCTTTGTGTAAGCCTCCTAATTAATAAAGATGCCTTCGGGTCCCTGTCTAATATTTAAACTAAGGAAAAAGTTAATTGGACCCATTGAGCTCATTTCAAATTTAGTCTCCATCAGCTTTCTGAATTCAGCCGTTAAGCTAGGATTCGTTGAGCCAAAGATGATATCATCGACGTAAATTTGAACAATCATAAGGTGGATACCTTCCTTCTTACGAAAGAAGGTTGGGTCAACCGAACCTTGTTTGAATTTGGACATCTTTAAAAACTTGGTAAGCGTTTCATACCAGGCTCTCGGAGCTTGTTTCAGTCCATATACAACTTTGTCCAAAATGTAACAATGATTAGGGTACTTTTCATTTAAGAACCAGGAGGTTGTTCCACGTACACGGTTTCTTCAAGTTCTCCATTTAGAAATGCACACTTGACATCCATTTGGTAGACTTCAAAGTTTTTGTGTGCGGCATAGGCAAGAAATATTCTAACAGATTCTAGCCTAGCTACAGGAGCAAAAGTTTCTTCATAGTCAATTCCTTCCTCCTGACAGTATCCTTTCACCACCAAACGCGCTTTGTTTCGTATCACGTTGCCTTCCTTTTCCATTTTATTTCTGAAGACCCATTTGAGACCAACAACTGAGGCATCTTGAGGAGTTGGAATGAGGCGCCAAACTTTATTCCTTTCGTTTATTCCTTTCAAATTCATTCAATTCGTCTTGCATAGCTTGAACCCAATCGGAGTGATCAAGAGCAGTGTTAACTGTCTTTGGTTCAACTTTTGAGACGAAGGAGTTAAACATACAGAATTCTACTTTTGAAAATAAGGAAGTTTGTTTTGCCTTAAGTTGTGATCGGGTCAGAACCTTTTCAGAGACATTACCGACAACCTGGGAGACAGGATGATCTCTGGTCCATTTGACAAGAGGAGGGTAATTTGGATCATAGGATGGATCCAATTCAGCGTTTACCATCTCTTCTAGTTCAGATTGACTGTCATCGTCATAAAGCATATCAACATTCTCCCCCTCGACAGATAAGCTTTCAGATATGTCTTGAGTTTCTTGAGCTACAGGGGTTTCGGGCGGTATCGAGCTTTCGGGTGTTGACGCACCTTCAGGTGGTATAGCACTTTCGGTTGTTGTAGCACCTTCGGGTGGTGTACCACTTTCGGGTGTTGTAGCACCTTCGGGTGGTGTAACACTTTCGGGTGTTGAAGCACCTTCGGGTACTGCTGATCATTCGGGAGTAGCTTGAGAACTGTCCTCCCCCTCAACATGTGAACTCTTCTGTAATGAAGAAGATGGATCCTCCCCCTCGATTGAAGCATTGTGCTGTAGAGGTTCATTGGAACAAGATCCCCTTCATTCATTTGTTTGGCAGCATCTTCGATGAGTTGCTTCAAATGATCTACTTTATTGTCTGCTGCACTGACTTCCGAGAGAGTAGCCTTTTCTGGTTCATCAAATAACTCGACAAACTTCTCAAATAGATTTGCGATCGAGGCTGTGACTTGGCCTGTTTGAGGAAAGATTTCTCCAAATGCGTCTTCGTTGGCCTTTAGCTTTTTGACATAGTTATCATCAAAAGTCACGTAATAAGTCTCTTCTATTTTTCTTGATCGCTTGTTTAATACCCTGTACGCTTTAGAAGTGAAAGAATAGCCCAGAAATATCCCTTCATCGGCTTTGACATCGAACTTGTTACGGTGTTCTTTAGAATTGAAGATGAAGCACCGTGAGCCGAACACGTGGAAAAATTTGACATTTGGCTTCCTGTTGTTGATGATCTCATAAGGAGTGAGAGTGAATCGCTTATTGAGATATGACATGTTCTGCGTAAAACAAGCTGCAGCAATAGCATCAGCCCAAAAATATAAAGGTAAAGAAGCAAAACTTAGCATGGTTCGGGCCGCCTCACACAAAGGTTGGTTTCGTCTTTCGACAATCCCGTTTTTTTGAGGGGTGTAGGGAGCTGAGAAGTTGTGACTGGTTCCTTTGTCGGCCAAGAATTCTTCGAATTCTTTATTTTTGAACTCCAGTCCATTGTCGCTCCGGATGTTGCGAACGACTTTCTTCAGCTGTACTTCAACCTGCTTGATGAACACCTTTAGCTTGAGAGTCGCTTCAGATTTATGCTTTAGAAAGAACACCCATGTAAAACGCGAGAAGTCATCAACAATGACAAGAATGTACTTGCTACCGCCGATGCTTTCGATAGATGATGGACCACACAGATCAATGTGAATTAACTCTAGTGGTTCAACAACTTTAGTGTTTATAATAGATGGATGACTTTGACGACTCTGCTTCCCCATTTCACATGCAGCACACAAATGTTCTCTATCAAACTTGAGCAATGGAAGACCTCGAACATGACCTCCAGTGACAAGTTTGTTGATGTCCTTAAAGTTGAGATGAGAGAGCCTTCGGTGCCACAGACAGCTTTCGTCAGATTGTGCTTTGGATAACAGGCAGATAGTTGGATTCCCTTTGATGGGTTTGAGGTTCAGAGGAAACATTTCACCTTTGCGCTCCGATTTGAGAATAACTCTTTTCATCTTCTTCTCAATTATTTCCGAACCCTCATCATCGAATGAAACCTTGAGACCGGTACCTCCAACAAGCTGAGATACACTGATGAGGTTGTGCTGCAGTCCTTCGACGTATGCAACCTTCCTAATCGTAAAATCACCATTTGTAATCATTCCATAGCCTTTTATGGTGCCGAAGGAGTTGTTCCCGAACTTGACACTTCCACCGTTTGAAAGAGACCGAAATTCCCTCAGCTCTTCCTTCCTTCCTGTCACGTGACGTGAGCAGCCACTATCAATGTACAATTCTTCGTCAAACTGCTCGTCACTAATAACCTGCAAAAATTAAGCAGATTTAGGAACCCAAAGTTTCTTGGGTCCACGTGAGCCTTTCATAGGAACAGGAATAGTAAGAGAGATGTCAACAAGATATGTTCTCTTTATTAACGTTGTTTCATCTTTCTTTTTAATGGTGAAAACCTTAATTTTATTGGATTTGTTTCTTTCGGTTTGGATTCTGGTTTAGGTGTTTGGACTCTGGGATTATTTTGATTTGTTTCAACTGAAGAAAACTTTGATTTTCCTTTCATATCTGTTGATGATTTAGGTTTTTGAGTGTGAACAGATTTGAATTTAGAAAGAGGTTGAGAGGAATTAGAAGAATTAGAAGAAGAGGAACGAGAGAAGTTAGACTGAGATGATTTCTTGGCTTGAGATTCTAAGTGACGCTTTTGTTTTTGATCATTAGTGTGACCGAACCTAGATCTTTGGTCTCTTTTGCTCTCGGAACTGAACCTCTGCTTTCGGTAGATAGTGTTTTCTGAACCGAACCTTTGCTTTCGGTTGTTAAATTTTTCAGAGCCGAACGTATCCTTTCGGTTGTTTTGACTTTCAGAACCGAACCTCTCTCTTCGGTTGTTATTACTCTTTTGTGACCTAACAGTGCTTTTCTCTGACTTTAGATTTCTTTCATGATAAGAGAAATGGGCATTTTGAGATTGCCAGAACTGTTTGCTTTCAGAGAGATTCTTCTTGTATCTCTGATTCCTTTTACTGTTTTTGATTTCTCAACTGCTTCGGCTGACGATGGATATTCGCTTTTTTTTTTGCTTTCTGTCAGCAAGTTCATTTTGAACTGATGATGTGTCGCTTGAAGGAGTGACTTCTTTTGCAGAAACTCCTTTTTCTTCAGGAACATCTTTTGTACCACTTGTACTTGGCACGTCGAAGCTATCAGGTTTGTTCAAAGGTTCTGGCACATATCTGCCTTTAGTTTTCCATGAAGTCCTTTCTGATAGACCAACTGTTTCATCAGCATTGTCGATAGGAGCAGACCAAAAGAACTCATCGCAACCATCAGCATTATCTTCGTTTACAATAGTTGTGAGTTCGGCTGTCTGATGTTCTGTTACGCCTGTGACTTTATACACCTGATTTGGAGTTGTTCTCACCTTATGGTATACAACAACCTTTCCTTCAAGGATCGGGGACTTTTGTTGGGATAGACGAGCAAACTCCACAGAATTTTCTGAAATAAGATTTTTTTGGTTTTTGGGTTCGCTCTTGACAAACTCTGAACAGTCAACTATGTCTTCAACAGAAATTTCACTCATATCATCGTCCTCATTAAGCTCAGATGCATTTTCAACATCAATTTTATTTGCTGAGCTCAGGTTGGCATTCAATGAGTCAAACTTTTGTATGGTTTCGGTTCTTAGTTTTAGTTTATCATTTTCATCCAAAAGATTTTTCAGCATGTCTTTATGGTCCTTGGACTTTATGAAAGATTCGATTTTGTCTAGACCATACATATATGTCGGATTAACATCCTCAGACGAAACAACACTTTCACAGTTATATGCTTCAGCGTCAATTTTATCCTCCTTAAACTCAAGGAAGGGCAAAATCATGCGATGAATTTTCTGCCCTATTTCATAGTTTAAATGAAGTTGAGTGATATTAGTGTAAAGACGCCTAGCAATTAAACAAAATACATTTCTCTGTTTTAAAAGTTTTAAATTGTCTCTTTGTAAATAAATGTTTTCATCCTTGGATTTGATTAACTCCGACTCCTTTAGCTCGATCCACATCCTCTGTTCCTCACTTTTTGAAGATAGCCTGCTTATTTGGTCAGTTAGGTTAGAATTGGTGACCCGTGTTTGAGTTAAACTGCTGTCTAGATGAGAGATTCTTGAATTAACATTTTTTAATTCCTTTTCATATGAACTTTGTGGGACTTTGAATGAAACAAAAACTGATTGTACCTTCTTGATTAATTCATCAAGCTCGTTAAACTGCACGCTGAGAGGTTTTGCTGTGAAGCACAAGTCCTCTCGCTCCTTTGTGTCTTCATTCCCACCATCTGTGTTGTATCCCCTCATCTGAGACACGTCTGACACCATTAAACACTTTCCACCGCTCCCTTCACCTTTTGCAACATAGGCCTTTCCATGAGATGGCTTCCTGACTTCATCGTCCTCAGAATCGGTTGACCAGACCTCCACGCCACCGAACTCATCATCAGCTACCGAACCCTGCACAATTAAAGCATTCATAGAAGGGTTAGCAGTGGATTTCTTTCTTTTGATCTCTTCTAGCTTTTTCAACAACACAGTTTCTTCGTCTTTCTCCTCATCCTTTTCTGCTATTTTCTTGAGAACACAATCTTTGGCATAGTGGTTCTTTCCTCCACAATAATAGCAGCTCACACCCGAATCTCCTTCAGCTTTCGGTTCCTTCTTTGGTTCTTTTGCCTTCGGTTCTTCCCTAACCTTTTCAGAACTGTAACTTCCCTGCCAATTTCGGTTCTTATTTGTAGGGAACCTTTTCTTGATGAACCTCTTTGGGTTTGACACCATCATTGCATAGTCTTCAGAGGTAAGGTCATAATCCTCTAGGTTGAGGTCTTCATCTTCCATCACAGCTTTGCTTTTGGACAGACGGGCCAATGATCCCATGCTTGAAACCACATTTTTCTCCTGTAACACAATCTTTTCTTGGGATTTCAAAATCCCTACCAGTTTCGCCAAAGAGTAAGATTTGAATTGCTCATGCGCTTTAACAGTGGACACAACCGCTCTCCACTCAGATCTGAGACCGTTTAAAAATGTAACCTTTTGTTCAATCAACTTCCTTTCAATATCATGTTTAATCATCTTACTAAGAAGATGATTGAAGCGATCGAACGTCTGAGTTACAGTTTCTTCAGGTCTCTGCTTGAATTCACCAAATTCGGACAAAAGCAAGGTTTGAATGGAATGCTCGAGATCTTCGTCCGTAGAATATAACTCTCGCAGCCTATCCCATATTTCTTTGGCAGTGTTGCATGAACTCACTAGCCTGAAAGTGTCAGATTGAAGAGCGAATCTGATTAGTCTCAATGCTTTAATATTGCACTGAAATTTATCTTTTTCGTCTTGAGCAATATCTTTAACATCTTTCAAAAGATCATTATACTCCTTCTGAGTTTTAATAATTCTTGAAGTTGCTGAATGAGCGAATGGTCCAGATACGATTGCTTCCCAGATGAGATATCCATTGTCCTCAGATCCGATGACATAATCTTCAAAGTGATGTGTCCAGACCTCGTAATCCTGGGTGTAAAGGATGGGAATCTTTGTCGTTGATCCAATGCTGTTTGAGATGTTAATGGGATTAGATTGTGACTCGTCCATGCTTGATCGAAAAACCTGTTTAAAAGATCAGACTTGTAATATATTAAATTAGGGCAACACAAATAAATGTTGAGTTACGTCAATTATGGGATGACGGCTCAATAAATATCAGTAAATGCGGAATAACCCTAATCGCAACCTTTTTCACAGAAAAGAAGTGTATGAATTACACAGCCTCCTGCTCTGATACCAATTGTTAAGATATTAAATTAACATGAAGATCGATTAGATCTTTGTAACAGGTAGTGCGAAGAACATAAAACAATAAACAAGACAAGATTGAATCACAATGTGTCGAATAATTAATTCAAACAATCCTCAGCAGAGCTCGACTAAGAACTTCCGCTGTAGAGGATTTAGGGTTATAAGAACGATAATTAAAACTTCTCTGATCAATCTATTCTATCGTTACTATCGTTAACCTAAGATGCATGCAAGCACCTATATTTATAATAAACCCTACTACACTCACGGATGGACAGGCCCATACCGAAGATACAAAAACGGACTAACAAACGAGCCCAATAGACGCAACATTCAAAACACGACCCAACACATACTCGTCCCAAGTATTGTCTCGCAGTTTTCCAAGTCACTATACAAGAAAATCACATAACAGTTTAACACATCAGATAACAAAATAAAGGTTTTATTATTTCTTGAAACTATTACATAGGTGTTCAAGTTCACCCTAGATTATGCCTCTAATAGGCTACATCATAAGATACTATCGCTACAACATGACTTGATCTTCGGATATGAAGTCCTCATCCTTGATTCCTTACATGGTTTTCTACTTCATCGAGGATCATGTGGAATGCCCTTGGCCTCGGTGGCGTTTCTGGTCTTGTTGCTTTATTTTTCCCCAGGCAGTCCCTAGAAATATACCCTTCTTTATTACATCCATAACACACCTTCTTGTTGGACGCACACTTGTTGGACGCACACTTGCTGGCGTAATGCCCTGTCTTTCCACATTTGTAGCAAGTCACCTCCTCGCTACATTTCCCGAAGTGCTTCTTTTTACACTTCTCGCACCACTTGGTTTCACCTCCTCCTCCTTCTTCAGTCTTTGAGAATTTCTTTTCCTTGTTGGATTTTGAAGATCCTTCATGCTTCCTTTTCTCTCCAACTTCAGCTCTCTCCAGACCTTTTTCCCTAATCTGGGTCTCAACATTCCTGGCTGCACAGATGGCTCCTTTCAAAGTGGTTGCTTGCTTGACCATTGGTCCAAAGTCTGCTGGTAATCCATGGGCAAACTTGTTGACCTTGGAGAGCTCAGTTGGAACTAGATAAGGAACAAGCTTCATTTTCTCCGTAAAATTTGCAACATACTCGATGACACTCATCTTTCCCTTCTTTAGATTCTGAAACTCGTTGTTGATCTCCAGAAGATCCTGCTCAGAGCAGTACTGCATTTTTAACTGCACCAGAAAATCCCCTCATGACAAGTTGCTCGCCTCTCCTTTGGGCATCGAATCGGCTAGTAGCTTCCACCAGCTTAGTACTCCAGATTTCAACAAAGGAACTGCGAGAGCGGTCTTCTGCCTGTTGCTACACTCGCAACTCTCGAACATCGTCTCCATCTCGGAGATCTAGTTCATGACTTCCACCGGCATCAGGCTTCCAGATAGACTCGGTGGTTTGGACACCATGAAATCCTTGTGTTTGCATCCACGTCCATCATTTCCTCCATCATGGTGGTTTTGCCTAACTATCGGTGGGTTGGCTTGACCAACAGTCCCACTGTAGTTTCCCTCCTCAGTTTGCCCTTCGTTCAACTCGGGCTGTTCAATCTGTATGGTCACTTCCTCTCGATTTTGCTGGAGCAAACGTTTGGTTTCCTCCATTTGACGATCCAACATCGCCTGGATCATCGCTTGCACTCCGGCGATCGTTATTGGCTCAGCAGCGGCCACCACAACAGTTATTTGCTCAATCACTGGGGGTTGGTTTCGGTTCCCATTTTCATTCGTGTTTCCGCTACGGATCCTTGCCATTTTGATCTATACACCGAATAAGGTGAATCTAGATGTTTATTTAGGATTGACATTTAAATCATCCTTATCACTCCGAAACATTTATATGCTAGTTCTAATATCGTATTCGTACGTTTAGAATCCTAAACACATAAGGTTTCCAGATCCGGTCGGCAACAGACCATAGATCCAATCAAACTATAGCATAACAAATCATTTAGCACATAAAAGAGATTTAGGCATCATTCCTAAAATAAGCTAGTGCTTGTGTCTATTCAGGTGTATTACCTAAATCTATTTGACACAATCCTCACAGTCATCACTTAGCATTCTAAGTTTAAGTCTAGAAATTTCCTACAAATTCCTAGTTTGCTTAAACTAATGCTCTGATACCAACTGTGACATCCCCATTTTCACGACCAGAAAATACCGATTTGGTTTATGCTTTATAAAAATTAGAGTACTTCTTTTAATAAAAATGTTGCGGAATTTGTTCCCAGAAAAACACGATAAATACGTTATTAAAACATTTTCGAAGAAACGTATTTTATTCATTTTAAAACATTTGGGATGTCATCGTTAATACAGAAACATAAGCATAAACAGAACTTACATTTATTTACACTAGTGATCTACGTCTCTTTAAATCTCTCAGTGTAATGTGACTTCATATCAACACCTGTGATATAAATAAAATGAGTGGGTCAGGTTGGAAAACCTGGTGAGTAGATAGGGTTTTCAACCCACAATAATATAATTATTATGTTTAATCAATCAAGCAATTAAACCCCATTACCCATCCCCATTATATTCTCTATTCTTAAGGATCTACCCTAAGAATCAGTTATTCCTCGTTCATTCATTCCTAAGGATCATCCAAAGGAATCGACACGAAGTCCATCGTTGCCATGGTTTACACAACGGGCACTAAGTCTGCATAGTCGCTAGGGTTTAGGTACTAAGTCTGCATAGTCGCCAGGGTTTAGGCATCAAGTCTGCATGATCACCAACGTTTAGGCACCAAGTCTGCATGGTCACCTATGTTTAGAGTACACCGGGTGAACACATCGTTCACAACACCTACAGGTTGCGAGCCTGCTAGTGTTCCACTGGACTGTCTAGAATAGTCCGTGGTTGTCATCCATACTCTGCTGGATGACGGGGACATCGTTTGGGAAAAAGGCTTCTCACATCGTACACCTCTCACCCATACCTCATGGTCTATATCACCTCTCAACTCATCATCCAACTCATATTTCATCTATTATATCTACCCATGTTTTACCCCAACATTTTCGTAGATATAAAATACGTATATAGTTTAAATCATTTAAAACATGTATAAAGTCTTTCACCGAGCATAGACAGCAAGTAAACAGACAATATGCACACATAGCACGTAGTAAATACGTCATATTTATTTCTAAGTTGAAGGGGACCATGCACTCACCTGAAAGGTGGTGACTGAGCACTCGGACAGCGCTTCGATACTCTCAAAACAATTTTTCCTTCGATAAAACCTAGTATCAACACCACTAGGGTTTAGTCTAATGATAACCGCGACAAATTAATAGTCTAACTATTATTATTATTATATAAGCGTTAAATAACACTCAATATAACTCATAATAATAGCCCAAATAATTATTTTAAGGACCTAATAACATTACTGTAATTATTTGGAAGCTATATTAAAAATTGCATAAGCGTAGCTCACTTATAACGAATTTTATCGAAAACCGAAACTTTATTTGGAGCAGCGTTTCGAAACCGAAAGACCATTTTTCTCGGGACTCCGGGAGCCTCGGGGCTTCCTTCGGGTGCTAGGGAGATTCCTTAGGGTTTATGAGTGTTTACGACACTTAGAGAGAGAATGAAGTTAGAAAGAGAGTGAAGAAAGGTGTGAAAAATGCAGAACCCTCGTCCCACTTTTATACCCAGCGAGGCCTCGGATTACGTTGGACGTAGTCCTTGGCTACGCTAGGCGTAGTGCTCGGATAACAATGCCAGCCTCGGTCCAACTGTCTCGCATCTTCGTCGGATGGATAAGGCGCAAAGGTACGCTGGGCGTACCAACCTCGGACGTGGGGCGTAGCGAAGGGAGGCGTGTCCGAATTCGAAGCGTCCTTGGATCAACGATGGACGGCGCACAATGTGCCACGTCACCAAGTTCTTATCAAGCTTCGCAGATTGCACATTCAACTTTAAAAATTCGTAACTTTTGCGTACGTTCTCCGTTTTTCGACGTTCTTTATATGCACGCAAAGGCGGGAACATACTCTACAACTTTCGTTTAGACTCCGTCAGCTAATTTTGATTCGATTTTAAGTTTTATATTATTAACAGGCCGGGACTGGATTAGTCCGTTAAATCCTCATAACTTCATCATCCGACGTCCGTTTTCGCCCGTCTTTTTCTCGTTGCGCTACTCTTAACGAGATCTTTGATTCTCGTTTAGGTCGTGTCGGCTAAAAATCACTCGATCTAATATTCGAATTTCGGGCTGTACACCGGTGATCCGAAAATTCGAAAAACCATAACTTCTTCATATGAAGTCAGATTTGGGCGTTCTTTTTATCGATGTTCTTAGTTTAACATACTTTACGATTTTCGTTTATATCGCTAAGGCTAAAACTCGCTCTATCGTAAATTCACTATTTACGCTTCCCGGTGTCGTGCCGGTTCCGTCGTGAAACTTCGACGGGTCATAATTTCTTCGTTATAACTCGGATTTCGGCATTCTTTATATGTATGGAAACCTTGTGACATATAATACAACTTGGTTCAAATTATTTATTCTAAATAATCTTTTGTCGAAAAGTCGTTTTCGACCCCAATTATCTCTAAATTGACTAGCCCGGATCTACGGGCGTTACAATTTTAAGTTAAGAGAGTAAGAGTTTTTGTGTGTGTGACTTTATCAGCCATGCAAGGGCTTAGAGTCAATAACTTTATCGAGTAAGAGCTATTAGGGAGTCCAGATTTGAAGAATGAGATAAGGTCTTAACGGGTTAAGACCAAGAGAATGTAATAACCAAAACTGGGCGTACGCCCAGCGTAAGTTCCAATACACTCGACGTATTGGGTTGGTGTCCCTAATCAGTTTCATACATGCGTAAGTACGCTGTGTGTACCAAAAGAGGTACGCCCCGTGTAACCTCTCTGTGAGATTTTTGGGCTGAATTTATTTATTGGGCCTTAAGGGTTGGGCCTGGATCTTTGGGCATGTGAATTAGTGACCTTGAGCAGAGAAATATTATATTGTGCTTTAGGCCCTTGAGTTGGGCTTGCCATTTAGATTGAGAATTGGGTCTTGGGAGAGCCCATCTATTATTAGGCCTTGGTTGGCCCAATTGGTTTTAGGTCATCGATGGGCTGGTTAGTGGACTACCTTTAGACCTAATGAGTGAGAGTTTGGACTTAGTTCCTAATTGGGATAATTGTAGGTTTGGCTCAGAGTTAGAGGCTGGTGCGTGCTGGTGCGTGGTAGCAGCGTTAAAGGGGCTGCTCATCATCCGAGGTGAGTCTTCTCACTATACTCTACCATGAGTGGTAATTTGTGTGATAGACATGTCTATGTGCTTATTTGGGTGTCGTGATATCCTACATTATTTTTTCGTGATTTATGTTGTGTATTACCCAAAGTTTACAGAGTTAGGACCAGAGGGTCCACAGAGTTAGGACCAGAGGGTCCATCAGACTTGTAGGACTAGAGGTTCCCACTGAGACGCATTGATCGAAGGGTCTTACAGAGCTATAGCCTCGAGTGGCTAATTATATGTGTATGGTATTTTGGGGAACTCACTAAGCTTCGTCCTTACCGTGTTATGTGTTTTGTGTTTTGGGTTCTCATCGGGATCGCAGGAAGGCACTGGCTTGATTGTACACACTAGAGAATGAGTTATGTTTCAAGATCATGGATAATCAATTAAATAATTACAGAGATGTGTTTTGTAAATTAAATAAATGGGAATTTTGAGAAATGTGTTATGAGAATTTTGCGATTTATAAATGAAAATTTTGTTTGAAAATTTACGGTGTTACAAGTTGGTATCAGAGCCTTGGATTGAGGGATTCGGATGCACCTTCGGGTGTGTTTGGACTCAAGCTGAGGATTTGAGAGATTTTCAAAAGAGATAAAATTTTCTAAAATGAGAAAGAGTCTAAAAGGAAACGAGTTGGAGCATTATGTACAATCAGCCAGAGCTTGAACGGTGATTTTCCAAATACCCTTACTTTGTGTTTTGAGATATTTTATGAGATATTATGCATGATAGAGATAGGCTAGGTATTTCATACTTTAGGACTAGAGTTGCCTGATTTGTGATGCCTTACCCTAGGAGTTGTTTCTACCTGTGATGTGCTTTTGAGTACATGTTGAGTAAGAGTATCGAACAGGAATCACGTAGGGAGAGTGTTCTGAGTCGAGAGATAATCTAGGAGAGACACCTAGATGAGCATTTGAGGAATCTACTGAGTAGAGTAGTTAGATAACTCGAGAGGTAGGATTGCTTGAGTCAGCGATATCTTTTGAGTTGTGAATAGAGCAAGAGGAATTATACGCCAGAGTGGCTTTATGTGTTAGTAGGGGTTATTCGATGCCCGAATGCTGCTTGCTTCGTGCTTTGTAGGACTATTGATGATGGGAGACAGTTACTAAGTGAATATCATGATATTTAGGAGGTAGATGGCTAGCATCATGGGGAGTTCTTCAACAGCTGATGGCAGAGAAGTGTGAGGACCTAGGAAAAGCCTAGGGAGTGAACTTAGTTAGAGGAGTACGCTAGTAAGGGAGAGTATTTCGTTGAGGATCGAACACGCGTGGCGGGATTGGTGATGGAGAAGGTTGAGCAACTACTTAGAAAATCTAGGACAATCTGTGTGGAAAGTATGGGTGGATGTGGCAGGTAGTATGGGCCCGTAGAGGACCCATACTCGAAACAAGGAGAATTCCAGAGGTTCTAAGTAGCAGATTGAGAAGAGAGATAACATGGTTCGAGTACCATGATTTGCGGCGGTTAGTGTTTCTGGTTCACCAGATACTCTGTTGTGATTAATCTGGCTAAGACCAGATATGATAGAGTGTAGGGCTAGACGGACATGTCGAGCAAGTTTTAATGGAACATACCTAGAGAAGGAATCGAGTTAGTTTCCGAGAGATTTTTTGGTGAGATGCTAGTTGGAGTCAAAAGACACAGGGATGAGTAGAGATGAGATTTATGAAGAATTGCGGCCTGAGTCGAGCAGTCGGCCTTTGAGATGTCACTTTCTGTGACAAGAGTTGCGTTGTTCCCATTCCAAGAAAGAGCAAAATGAGATAATGGGCTTTCAGTTTCAGAGTTTGAGGTAAACCCCATGGGATAGCATAGGGTTGCAACCTTTTCACCAGAGTATTGGGGCTGTATGTTTGCTGCCAGGTATTCCTTATGCTGCGAGAGAACTATTAGTGGAGACGGAGATGAGGACAAAGAGATGCCTTAGTCGAGACAGGCATGTTTTTAGCAGCAGTTATGAGTGATCAAGAGGAGTATACTAGGGAAGTGGCCCTTGTCGTTATGTTGTGTATCAGTCATGACAGTGATGTCTCGTGCTTTGACGATGATTCCCGTATTGGGAGGCTGGTCGAGGAGTAGGAGACGAGGTGTGTGACAGTGCATAATTTATGGACCGAGAGTTAGGATTATTTTAGAACAGTTGGGGTACCCGGCGGTGTGTCAGTCTGAGGCTTCGAGATGACTAGAGGCAGTCACGTCGAGAGGATTTTATGATTTTTGTCTGAGTTACGGGATATTTAGAGTTCTTTGGCTTTCATTGGGAAGATCATTGATGTGATTATGTGGTACATTCCAAGAGTTATGTGTGATGTACCCGGTGAAACAGTCCGTGGAGTGGATTGTGGGTATGCCAATTAGTGATGGGCCGAACCCTGAGTGGGGGAGGACTGAGTATTTTATTAAAAGGACCAGAGATTTGTTCAGGTACGGTTAGAGAGCTGGTTATGGAGATTTGCGGTGCGGACACAGGAAATCTATGTTATTGGTGGATGAAGTGAGGTTCAAGGTGGGATGATGTATGTGTATGTGCTTAAGAAAGGATGAGTGAATCCACAACATGTGGCCATTGGTCAGAGAAGTTATTGTGGCCAGGGATTTTTCGGGTTTGTAAATGTTGAGTTCAAGGCGGTTGGATCGTTGAGTTCAGGGCATCAATTGATTTTTCAACTAATTTAAGAGTCAATATGAGTAGCTTCGTATGGGTGGTGATCAGTAGAGGATGTAGCTTTGGGTTTTGTCAACGTGTTTTCAGTCATAGACGATTCCTCCGTATTTCAATATGTGATATTGGGGTATTTCAAGGTTTCAAGTTGCGTGAGTAGAAGATCAGTGGTTGAGGAAAGACATCGTGAGATGCTGTGATGGGGTACTGAGGTACCCATGTATGATGTCCTAATTTTGGTCATGTTGAGACTCGAGTTGTCGGATGGCGAGCGGAGTACCGAGTGACTTTTGTTCCAGTAGGAACCCCTCGGTTAATTGTCATCAGAGTCGGACTGTCTAGGGGTATCACCGTGCAGAGAAAAGTGTCTTGCCTATGGGAACTTACATCAAGAAGTGGTGTTGCATAAACTGAGTGGGTGTGTGCACTTATCTATGTTGGGTTTGTTGGAATAGTGTCTAAGGCTGTAACTATATCCGGTTGTGCATGGTCCTTTTGGGTTGCCTTCACCATAGCAACTTGATAGGATGATTTATTAAGAGAGAATAAATATTATTAATATATTATGGGAATAATATAATGAATAATATATTTGTTATTTGATTAATATAAGTCATAGAATTAATTAGAATTAATTTGGTGACTTAAAGAGATTAATTAAATAAAGGGGTATAAACTGTCAATTGTTTGATAGTTAAGCTTTAAACTGTAAATCCATTTGGATATACTATGGACGAATTCTAAGAGGATTAGGATAGCTAAAATCGTCCATTAGAGTTATCTAGGAATGGATTTGGATAGCCTTAAGAGAAGATTATCTGATAGGGACTTATCTGTAATCCTTAAGGAATCTACAAGTATAAATAGACCCCATGGCATAGGGAATTCGACACTTCTGAAAAAGCAAGAGAACTCTGGTCGAATTCCTCCCCTCTCCTCTCTCCCAAATCATCCTCCTTGCTTTGGTGTTTGTAAGCCATTAGAGGAGTGACATTTGTGACTCTAGAAGCTCCAAGACCTCAAGATCAACAAGGAACTCAAAGGTATGATTCTAGATCTGTTTTAATGTTCTTGTTTAACCTAATTAGTAATTAGAAGTCTTGGATTCAAAGCATGTTTATTAGAAAGCCTAGATCCAAGCATTAGGGTTTTGCATGCGCACATAGGAAAGTTCTTATGGCTAAAACCCATCAGTGGTATCAGAGCCTAGCTTGGTTTTCTGTAAATTGTTGCTTGATTAACTGAAACAAACCTGCAAAATTCGAATTTTTGGTTTCTGAGTCATGGACTCGGCGAGTCTCAAAGTGGACTCGGCGAGTAGGCCTGACTCGGCGAGTCCATTTGTGCACTCGGCGAGTCCAGGCGTCAGGAATGGTCAGATTCGGGATTTCTTTGTGTTTATCTTATCTTAACTTACCATAAACTAATTAGATCAACATTAATTCGTTTTTCTGATAAATATAACTATTATCTTGATCTAGTTAAAGGTAATTATCAACTAATTAAATATTTAATTTCCTTATATGATAATTAATTAATTATTTTAATTATTTTGGTAATTATCTTAAAAGAAATCTTGAATAAATCAAATATAGATAATTAGGATATTAATTGTTAATTGGAATTATTTGTTATTTGATCCTCCATGTTTTAAATGTTTAAAAACCTACCCTCATGTTTTGAAATTTACTTTTGTGATTAAAAGTTTTAATTTAGACAACTTAAATTTCAAACCCTAGATTTTAAAAGTTTTAAAATACAACCCTATACTAATATGATATTACTAGAATAATATATATATGTATAACTAAATGCTAGTCTTACCGTTAGTAGGCCTCATTCACGAAGCCGATCTATAAGGTGGGTATAAGGTTGCGGCCTATAAAATGGCGCTTAATGGGTGTACACTCACACCCACCGCTTGCTTGATTGGTGGAGGGTCGTTAGCCGAACGGGTAGGATAGGGCAACCTCATCCTCTCATTAAAAGTATAATAAGAAATACAAGTAACTACACATATTTCAAAAAAATTTCCCAATCCTAGTTACTTTAGGAAAAGTGAATTGATGCAATCCCATGAAATTACACTTTGCACCTTGCTAAGATGTTGGTGGAGCGTGTGTGGTTTACCGGCACACTAATTGGTTCTAAGCGAAGGTGGCAAAGGGTGATTCGTTGTTTATCATAGTTCAATGGAGCGTGTGTGGTTTACCGGCACATTGAATAGGTGATTGTTACAATGAAGGCGCCATGTGAATTTGCATGGTAATTCACACCCGCTTTGTGATCCTCGGCATCCCAGTCACAAACAAGAGGGGCATATCGAGATTTAAACATGCCATTGAATAGTTTCAATGAATCTCATCCGAACCTAGGAATTCTCAAAAAAAAACACTTAGGACTAATAGTTTAAGTTTCGTGATGGAGAATTAGTGAATCGTCATTCACTTACCTTCAATTTATTTGCATGTTAGATTACGGCATCCCTTTTCTAGTATGTAAATGTTATTGTTGGATCCTAGCCCTAATTTTCTTATTGGGTGATAATTAGGGATTCTTATTCTAATCTATCTTTGTCCTTTTCTAATTATAGATGTCAAACGCAAACAACGCTGCTGCTAGTTCTTTCACATTGATGAGCCTTTGCCAAAAGGTCACCTTCGATGGAACGAACTTTAGCGAATGGATAAGATACATTCGCACCATTGCTCGCTATGAGGACAAAGAGTATGTCCTTGATGAGAAGCTCGAGAAAATCAACCCCGAAATCGCTACTCCAGCCGAAATCACCGCCTTTGAAACTCATGAGCGAGATGCAACGAAGGTACATTGCATCATGATCGCCACCATGAACTCCGAATTCCAAAAGTCCTACGAGGACATGTACCCGTACGAGATGCACCAAGACTTGTTGGAGAGGTATCACCAAAATGCGAGACAAGAGAGGTACGAGATTTTCACTAACATGATTTCCGCGAAGATGGGTCATGGAGAATCTCTTACCGTGCACTTGCAAAAGATGCAAAGGTATGTCGACCGCCTTCGCAAGTTAAATGTTGACTTCGGTGAGGATTTGGCGATCGACATAGTGCTTCACTCTTTGCCTCCGATGTACAATCAATTTAGGATGACCTACCACATGAACAAAGAAGAGGTCACCCTAAGCAAGCTCCAAGGTCTCTTGAGGGTTGCTGAGAGCAACTTTAAAGACAAGTCTGTTGCACCCACTCCCAATCCGCCCGCTGCTCCTGTCTTGGCTATTGGACAAGGGAAGGGAAAGAAGAGGAAAGCTTCATCGAAGAACTATCGCAAGGTGAAAGCCCGAGATGGTGCCTCTTCTAGTGGGACCAAAGTTGATCCCGCCAAGCCCTGCTCTAACCCGAAGGAGGCAGAGTGTCACCACTGCCACAAGATAGGACATTGGAAGAGAAGCTGCCCGGATTACCTGCAAGCAATCAAAGAAGGAAAGATCAAGCCATCTTTCGCAGGTATATATACAATCAAATCTAACGATTCTAATCATGCTATTTCTTGGGTTCTTGATACCGGTTGTGGTTATCACATTTGTTCTAATGTGCAGGGACTAAGAAGAAGTAGGGATGTGGAGCAAGGAAGGATCAATCTAATCATGGGGAACAGAAGATCGTCGCCTGTAACCAAGATTGGAGTGTATTCCTTAGTGCTTAGGAATAGTTTAGTTTTAGATTTGAACAATTGTTGCTATTCGCCAGAAATGGCAAGAAACATCATTTCATTTCATGGTTTATATAGACAAGGATTTAGATTTTCTTTTAATAATGAGAATGGTTCTATTTTGGCTTATCTAAATGGTGTCTTTTACTTTGAAGCTATACCATGTAATGGAATATATGAAACTGTTATGATTGTTGATGACTTTGGAAATGATGTTTTGAATATTGATTCTTCCACTAGTATGGATAAAGCTTCCTTGTGGCATTGTCGTCTTGGACATGTCAACAAGAAACGCATAGCCCAACTCCAAAAGGATGGAGTGTTGGAGTCATTCGACCTTAGGGAAGATGACACATGCGAGTCTTGTTTGCTTGGAAAGATGACTAAGTCGCCCTTCACAAGCACTTGTGAAAGGGGCGAGGGTCTATTGGACCTAATACATACCGATGTATGTGGACCGTTTAGATCAACCACGAAGGATGGGAACCGCTTCTATGTGACTTTTACCGATGACTATAGTAGGTATGGGTATATCTACTTAATCAAGCAAAAGTCAGACACCTTTGAAAAATTCAAAGAGTTCAAGAATGAAGTGGAGAATCAACTGGGCAGGAAAATCAAGATGCTTCGATCCGATCGAGGAGGAGAGTACCTAAGTCTTGAATTCCACGATTATCTCAAGGAGTGTGGAATAGTTTCGCAATTGACGCCTCCTAGGACACCGCAGTTGAATGGTGTGGCAGAAAGGCGTAATCGAACCTTATTGGATATGGTTCGCTCTATGATGAGTCGTGCTTCACTACCAATCTCTTTTTGGGGGTATGCCTTAGAGACTGCCGCCCATATCCTTAACCGAGTCCCTACTAAGAAGGTTGCCAAAACACCTCACGAGATGTGGACAGGGAAAGCTCCCTCGTTGGCACATATCAAGGTTTGGGGTTGCGAGGCTTTCGTAAGACGAGATACTCACGACAAGCTTGAACCTCGAAGTGAGCGATGTATTTTCATCGGCTACCCGCAGACATCCTTTGGATATCTCTTCTATAGACCGAAGGACAATGTTGTCTTCGTTGCGAGGAGAGGAGTTTTCCGAGAGCGAGAACTCATAAGCCAAGGAGACAGTGGGAGGCAAATCGAACTTGAAGAGATTCAAGAGTCGATGGATGAAGGAACCTCTACCGCTGGCGCTCAACCCGAGGAGGAAACTCCGGTTGAACCAATTGACGAATCCTTACCTCTTAGACGTTCCGATAGAGTTAGAGTTCATCCCCAGTTCTATGGCTTTCATATTACTACCGAAGGGGACACGTATATTAGTGATGGTACACTAGTAAATCTTGATGAACCTAATAGCTACAAGGAAGCCATGGCAGGCCCGGAGTCTGTAAAGTGGAAAGAGGCAATTGATAGCGAGATCCAATCCATGTATGATAACCAAGTTTGGAATTTGGTTGATTACGTGCCCGGACGTAAGACCGTTGGGTGCAAATGGATCTTCAAGAAGAAGACCGACGTGGACGGGAACGTACACACATATAAAGCGCGATTGGTCGCGAAGGGCTTTACTCAAACTCCCGGAGTTGACTATGATGAGACCTTCTCACCAGTTGCGAAGATTAAATCTATTAGAGTGATGTTAGCAATTGCCGCATTTCATGATTATGAGATTTGGCAAATGGATGTCAAGACCGCTTTCCTTAACGGAAAGTTGGCTGAGGATGTTTACATGGCTCAGCCAGAGGGGTTTGTGGATCCGAAGCATCCGGATAGAGTGTGTAAGCTTGAGAAGTCCATTTATGGACTTAAGCAAGCATCTCGCAGATGGAATCTTTGTTTCGATGAGAAAGTCAAAGAGTTTGGATTTGTACGAAGCGAAGACGAATCTTGTGTATATGTCAAAGCCAGTGGGAGTATAGTAAGCTTCCTCGTTCTATATGTCGATGACATATTACTCATAGGAAACGACATCCCGACTCTGCTGGAAGTTAAGTCCTGGCTCGGGAAGTGCTTCGCTATGAAGGACCTCGGAGAAGCCTCTTACATTTTGGGAATAAGGATAATAAGAGAAAGAAGTAAGAGACTAATTGGACTTAGTCAGAATACTTACTTAGAGAAGGTACTAAAACGTTTTAGTATGGAAAACTCAAAGAAGGGAGAACTACCGATACAAAGTAATGCCAAGTTGAGTAAGACTCAAAGTCCGAGTACCGAAGCTGAGATAGCAGAAATGAGCCGAGTACCATACGCTTCCGCAGTTGGCTCAATCATGTACGCTATGACTTGTACTCGCCCTGATGTAGCCTTCGCTTTGAGCATGGTTAGCAGATATCAAGGGAATCCTGGCAAAGCACATTGGATTGCGGTGAAGAATATCCTTAAGTACCTTCGGAGAACGAAGGAATGGTTCTTAGTCCTCGGAGGAAGTGATGACTTGAAGGTGCGAGGGTATAGTGACGCCAGTTTTCAAACCGACAGGGACAACTACCGTTCGCAGTCGGGCTGGGTCTTTACCCTAAATGGAGGAGCAGTGACATGGAAAAGTTCCAAGCAGGAAACCGTAGCTGATTCAACGTGCGAATCAGAGTACATTGCAGCGAGCGAAGCGTCGAAGGAGGCAATATGGCTAAAGAACTTCATCGGTGATCTTGGAGTCGTACCTGCCATAAAGGAACCAATGGAGATTTTCTGTGATAACGAAGGTGCGGTTGCCTTAACCAAGGAACCGAGGGATCATGGTAGATCAAGACATATCGACAGAAAGTATCACTTCATTAGACATCGTGTAGAAGAAGGACAACTCGTAGTTAAGAGGATATCATCAGAAGATAACCCAGCAGATCCGCTTACGAAGGGACTGAGTAGGGTTAAGCACTTGCAGCATGCTAGGAGTATTGGGCTGAAGGATGATATTAGCATAGATTAGATAGTATTAGAAACCTGTAATAGATAAATGTAATTGACATTTGATGATTAAATAAAGGAGTTTTATTTATGAGTAATGTTACTATCTTATGTTAATTGTTTAAGCTATTGTTTCACTTTGCATGTTTTGACTTCCAGAATAATTGAGGTTATTAGGAATAATCAAATTATTCAAATGGTCCACAATCGTTCATATGTTGGGAGTAGATATGAAAGAAGATTGTCATGAATTGGTGTGTAGAGTGTCTAAATGGTGTTAGACATAGCAAAGGATTGCTGCAACGTTCATGAGTTCTTATGAACTAGTTTTGAGCATTGGAATAAACCCGCGCTTGCTGGAATCACCTTATGGAATAAGATATAAAAGGTGATCGCAAGACGATAATATCATATAGTCTTAAAACCTAGATATATGGTTTATTATTTGTTAATTGATTGTACATTGATAATACGAAAACGCATCAGTAACTTGGTGTTATAAAACGTATTGTTGTGTATAGTTGGTAAATGAATAAGTAAATGCATATAAGTCGAAGTTTATCTGTAACTTTTATCTAAGAAGGTAAAAGCGATATCTCGGCCGCTCGATGATTTGATTTGACTTATGTGCCGGGCCCGGTCAGAACTGAATTGATGTGTTCGATTAAGTTCTATATCAAATAAATCAGAGATCGAGAAACCTAAATGCTTAACTAACCATTCCATAGGATTGTCAGCATGATATCTAACAGAGGACTGTACGTTCCCTTATCTAAAGGACAAGATTGATTAGATCAGAGTTGACAGCGTCTTTGAGAGCTACGATTGCAAACCGAATTGTACTTGTATAGTTACTAGACTTATCCAAGTGGGAGACTGTTGGAATAGTGTCTAAGGCTGTAACTATATCCGGTTGTGCATGGTCCTTTTGGGTTGCCTTCACCATAGCAACTTGATAGGATGATTTATTAAGAGAGAATAAATATTATTAATATATTATGGGAATAATATAATGAATAATATATTTGTTATTTGATTAATATAAGTCATAGAATTAATTAGAATTAATTTGGTGACTTAAAGAGATTAATTAAATAAAGGGGTATAAACTGTCAATTGTTTGATAGTTAAGCTTTAAACTGTAAATCCATTTGGATATACTATGGACGAATTCTAAGAGGATTAGGATAGCTAAAATCGTCCATTAGAGTTATCTAGGAATGGATTTGGATAGCCTTAAGAGAAGATTATCTGATAGGGACTTATCTGTAATCCTTAAGGAATCTACAAGTATAAATAGACCCCATGGCATAGGGAATTCGACACTTCTGAAAAAGCAAGAGAACTCTGGTCGAATTCCTCCCCTCTCCTCTCTCCCAAATCATCCTCCTTGCTTTGGTGTTTGTAAGCCATTAGAGGAGTGACATTTGTGACTCTAGAAGCTCCAAGACCTCAAGATCAACAAGGAACTCAAAGGTATGATTCTAGATCTGTTTTAATGTTCTTGTTTAACCTAATTAGTAATTAGAAGTCTTGGATTCAAAGCATGTTTATTAGAAAGCCTAGATCCAAGCATTAGGGTTTTGCATGCGCACATAGGAAAGTTCATCAGAGTCGGACTGTCTAGGGGTATCACCGTGCAGAGAAAAGTGTCTTGCCTATGGGAACTTACATCAAGAAGTGGTGTTGCATAAACTGAGTGGGTGTGTGCACTTATCTATGTTGGGTTGTGGAGCATGAGTTAGTGAACTCAGTGTGGTGATGACTTGATGATGAGATTATGAGGTGATAAGAGAGAGGGTGGATCCGAGTGGGGGTAATCACTTGCGATTATCGGGGAAAAACCACCGAGTGAGCCATGGCGAGTCAGTGAGTAAGAGAGTGTTGTAAGACTACGGGGAGCCGTAGCATCCATGAGTCAGTGAAAAAAAGGGGTATCGTGTGACACAGAGAGCCACAACATTCATGAGTCAGAGAAAGGATATCGTGATACTGCAGGGAGTCGTGGTATTCACTAGTCAGAGAGGAAGAGTATCGTGTGACTGCGGGGAGCTGTAGCATATGTGAGTTAGAGAGAGAGAATATGTGTGACTGCTAGAAGGCGTAGCATATGTGAGTTAGAGAATGAGTATTGTAAGACTACGGGGAGCCGTAGCATCAATGAGCCAACGAAAGAGAGAGAGAGGGAGAGAGAGAGAGAGAGAGAGAGAAAGAGAGAGATAATATCACAAGACTATGGAGGTCGTAGCCTTTACGAGGCAATGAGAAAGTGCCATTGGACGACAGGGAGCTGTAGCACTTGTTAGTAAGTGAGAGAAAGTGTTGTATAACTGCGGGGAGCTGCAACCTTATTAGTCAGGATATGACATAGAGTGGCTCTTAGGCATGGGTAGCCTTACCAGAAGAGTCTGTGAGAACCTGGGGGCAGACTCAAGAGCGAGACTGGGAACTCGGCAGTGGTCGAAATCATTGTGTTTTGAGGTAAGGAGGGGTTATCGTGAATCGGACAGATCGAGGTGTAACGACTGCGTATATTCGTGGATCATGGGTCATGAGTTGAGTGCTAGATTGGGACGAGTGATCCCCAATTCTATGTCGGAACAGACTCTGGTGGGTGAGTTTGGTTCTATCTGTGTGAAGGACGAGCAGTTGAGACATCGGGCGGATCTCATTCCTAGAGAGATATGTTTCCATCTGATGTTTTAGATTGGAGTGAGCTAGTTCATTGGTTTGAGAAGGACTGCAAGACACATGGAACTAGTAAGTATTAGACGGTCAATTTTGGGAGTGAGGTGACTCCAGGAGAGGATTGTAGTGTTCGCTTGGGAAAGGCGAACTTTGTTACTTCCTGTTTCATATGAAGGGAGGAGATAGCTAGGCTGAAAGGGAGTTATAAAGAATGACTGGTTGGACGAGAAATTAGTAGCCTTGAAGGTCTAATCATCGGGTCGGGAGTTGACCTGGTGTTCAGTGTCGGAAGGAACATTGGAGAGGAACTGGAGGCTTATGATTATGGGAGTCTGAGGATCATTCCATCAGAAGAGTTCTGATAGCTTCTCAGGCGGTGGGTCCTTGGTGGGATATGACCTTTCCATTCCTTCTGAGTTACAACCGGGGTCGATTAGAGAATCAGAGTTGATAGAGTGTTCTCAGAGTCCATTATTCGATGAGCTGTTAACAAGATGATATCTTGCGAGGGTGGTCTAGTAGGGAGACAGACTGCTACAGTTTTCAAATTCGGACGAGGAAGAACGAGTACCACAATGACAGAAGGGTTTGTCCATTATTGGGATTGGAAATTTTTATTGGGTTCGATCAATGTGTTGATAAGGAGGGATTTCGAGGGCAGAATCAAATTCAAGTGGGATAGAGTTGTAATATTCTATTTCGGATCGTTTGAGATTAGGGTTTGTGGGCTGCAACCCGAGCATGAGGAAGTCTCAGGGTTGCGACGAGTTGCTGGAAGCATAGAGCATCTTGACACCAGTCCAAGAATATGAGATTCATTGGAAACAGAGCTATAGCAAGGAGGCAATGGAAGTTTGATGTTATGGCAGGATAAGTCCTTTAATTGGAAAGGGTGGTAGCGGAGTACGCTCGACGTATGTGTGTGTAAGCTTAGCGTACTCATGTCGTGATCTTTAAGTGGAGCCACCTACTACGTTGGGCGTACTAGGCACAGAAGGAAAACCCTAATTAAGAGGAATGCCCATATATAAAGAATGAGATGGCCTCATTTCCTGGCCACCATCCTCAGTCAATAAACCCTCTCAAACCCTAATCCTCGTTCTTGAGCTTGTATGTGACCATTGTGAGCTTTTAAGTGTTCTTGTGAGATTATTGGAGTGAAGAAGAAGCATGGAAGAGAATGGAGTTGGAGTCCAGGCGTTGGAACTGAGCTCTTCTATGGTTAGAGCATCATTTAAAGGTATAAAGCTTAAAAATTTCTCATTCTTTTGATTTGTGCGTGATATGGTCCATTTTAGGGTTTTTGGTCCCAAAACTTGAGGCTTTATGAGATGTTGCACTCCGGAGCTTAATATTTGTCCTTTTAAGTGTTTCTAGTGGAGAGGATCCATAAAAATGAGGTCTTGAACATGAGAATCAGTCCATGCATGAGATATGAGCATTTTAAGTTAAGAGAGTAAGAGTTTTGTGTGTGTGTGTGACCTTATCAGCCATGCAAGGGCTTAGAGTCGCTGACTTTATGGAGTAAGAGCTAATAGGGAGTCCAGATCTGAAGATTGAGCTAAGGTCTTAACGGGTTAAGACCAAGAGAATATACTAAGCAAAACTAGGCGTACGCCCAGCGTAAGTTCCAGTACGCACGACATATTGGGTTGGTATCCCCGATTAGTTTCATGCGTGCATAAGTACACTAAGCGTACCAAAAGAGGTACACCCCGTGTAACCTCTCTGTGAGATTTTTGGGCTGAATTTATTTATTGGGCCTTAAGGTTTGGGCCTGGATCTTTGGGCATGTGAATTAGTGAACTTGAGCAGAGAAATATTATATTGTTCTTTGGGCCCTTGAGTTGGGCTTGCCATTTAGATTGAGTATTGGGCCTCGCGAGAGCCCATCTAGTATTAGGCCTTCGTGGGCCCAATGGGTTTTAGGTCGTTGATGGGTTGGTTAGTTGACTACCTTTAGACCTAATGAGTAAGAGTTTCGACTTAGTTTGTAATTGGGATAATTGTAGGTTTGGCTCATAGTTAGAGGCTGGCGCGTGGCAGTAGCGTTATAGGGGATGTTCATCATCCGAGGTGAGTCTTCTCACTATACTCTACCATGAGTGGTAATTTGTGTGATAGAGATGTCTATGTGCTTATTTGGGTATCGTGATATCCTGCATTATTTATTTGTGATTTATGTTGTGTATTGCCTAGAGTTATAGAGTTAGGACCAGAGGGTCCACAAATTTTGGACCAGAGGGTCCATCAGAGTTATGGGACTAGAGGGTCCCAATAAGACACATTGATCGGAGGGTCTTACAGAGCTATAGCCTCTAGTGGCTAATTATATGTGCATGGTATTTTGGGGAACTCACTAAGCTTCGTGCGTACCGTGTTACGTGTTATGTGTTTCAGGTTCTCATCGGGATCCCGAGAAGGCACTAGCTTGATTGTACACACCAGAGAAGGAGTTATATTCGAGGATCCTGGATAATTAATTAAATAATTACGGAGATGTGTTTTGTAAATTAAATAAATGGGAATTTTGAGACATGTGTTATGAGAATTTTGCGATTCATAAATGAAAATTTTGTTTGAAAATTTACGGTGTTACATAGCTCTAACCGTTACAAATGAGGAAAAGAAATAGCTAAAATGTGATCTCCAATCAGACATCATTCCAGAATAAAGTAGCATTTCCAATTACTGATTTTTTTTTCTCAAAACTTGATCTGAAAGGATTTCTTTTTCCTCTAATTTCGACTAGTAAGCAATAATCTTTAACCATGGAGAAGAACCAACAACTCTAAATGTACCGCGACCAAAAATCCATTATCACCACGTAGTGGGATGATTAAAAACAGATTTAACATTGAAATAAGCCTATAATTATTTTTTTCTTTAACAAAGTAGCCTAATGTGAATGAAAGTGTAAAAGTGGGTGTGGCACCACTATAACGGCGATGTGGTTTGCAGTAAATAGCGGTCAATATCGCTGATAATAGCGTCAACGCTATTCGTAAACGCTATTCTGAAAATAGCGAACTTGTACCACCAACAAACTCTATAATGTTGGTATAGCACCACTATAGTGCAGTATTGATAGCATAGCCAACAAACACAGATTTAATAGACTACACACAAGGGGTAGAGATTTTACCTGCATCTGCAGTGATATGAGTGGTAGTACCTTAGTCCATGTACCACTTGCCAACATTAGGATTGAGAGTCATAAATGAAAAGGAAGCCTCAAGTTCAGATGGTTCCAGTGGGTAAACTTCTACGAGATTAGCTTGTGGATGGCGGTTGGATTGCCGAGACGAACAAACTGGAGATATAGCCCAAGGAGCGGCCCAACCAATTTGGGTCAAATACGGATATAGAGGCGATGATTCCTACCATGAAGCAACCCAATACGGTGGCGGGTAGGCAGACCAAGAGGATCATTATTGGCCGAAGGATGGGCTGCAACGGTTGTTTGGGTAGAGTTGGTCGATCGACCAGATGGCTGGTTGGTCGACTTATTTTGAGATCAAGATGGAGAGAACTTGTGGTTAGGGTGGGGCTCTTAGGATTAATGTTTGAGATTTGTAGGGGGTTTGTGAAGCGGCGGGGGATTAAAAAGTGGTTCATGATCGACGGTTGTTGCAATCTCTGTTGATGAGTGGGTATCCCAAGCACCTTGACGTTGATGCTCAAGTTAAAGCATGGAATTAGTTGTAATATGAGTCGGTTAGTTGTGATGGGCGTTTCACATCTTCAAGCTGCCTGGAAAGATCTTTGAGACACGTGCAGTACACGTCAAGAGAGGTTGTGGGTGTGGATCTTGTATCCACGCACATGAAGCTTGAACAATCGTACCCACAATGAATATGGAACTTTATTGCCATCTAGGATTCGTTCCTTGTTCTTAATATTTGTGACTATGTAGGTGGGGTGGATTGCTTGGTTGGGGGTCTTCCTTGTCGCCCATGGTGATTTAGAGAAGATGGTAAACATGAAGAAAACAAAGTTACACAGTCGTGGCTATGGAGGAATGAGAAAGAAAATTGGTATTCATGAATGTAGATTCTAAAATTATGTCCATATAATGCATTTTCTAACATGATGGCCTTAAAGGCTATGATTACATAATATTTAATAATAATTGAATACTTTTCTTTCCGATTTTAATAACTATAATAAATGTCTATACAAAATGAACATAAATGAACAAATACAAGCGACTATTTATGAATGTAGATGAACGAACGACATCATAGTTCATCTTTGTTTGATTAACTAAACAAACAAAAAATCTTGTTGATGTATGTTTGTTTATTAAATATGCGAACATGAACGAATGAACATAAATAAACAAACACAAACAACTATTCACGAACATAAATGATTGATCGAGACCATAATTCATGTTTGTTTGATTAACTAAACAAACAAAAAATTTTATTCATATTTACTTGTTTATTAAATATGCGAACATAAAAAATCGTCCTATCAAACAGATCATAAACCGTTCGGCAATTAGGTTTTTTACTACCCTACATCCAATCGGTCACTTACCTAAGACATCTCATGAAATTTATTAATGAGGACTTCTTAAATTATGTTATTGGAATCACCTAAACACTTCTGTATTTAACTTATTTTTAACCGTTGTCTTTTTTGTATAAAGGTTAAAACTGCTCTCATGAGCTAGTAATTGTACTCCAAACCCATATTCAACATCTTTATTTTTATGCCAATGCACTTTACGTTGCATATACCAATCATCAATGTTAGGAGTGAGCAAAACCGAACCTGGAAACCGAAAAACCGAAAAAAAAAAACCAACAAAACCGAAACTGAGAAACCGAAACCAAAGCATAAACTGACGGTTTGGGTTTAGAGTTTTTGAAAATCGAAAATTTCGGTTTGCGGGGTTGGTAAAACTGAAAGAAACCGACCCGAACCGTTTATGTATAATGTTTATAAAATTATATAATTTATATACAAATATAAACATGTTTAGCGAAGTTATATCAAAAGCATTGTCTTGTTTAGGTGGGTAAGGCTCTAGTTTGTTTTACTGGAGGTTTCATGTTCGAAACCTATCTACAACATTTAACATCTTTTATTTTCATAGCTAGATAAAACATATCCCACATCGGCACATGATTGAAACATAGCTACATATGCTTGCCTACATAAGCACAACATTACAACATTCATCTGCTCCAGTTTTATTAAGTATTAGCTTTGTCTCACATCCCTTGAGGGATCAAAGTAGAAGCCATCTTCACTTCTAAATAATTGAGGATATGAGATAATAGAAAAATAGTTTCAGGTTTGCTTTAATTCATAAACTGAAACCCGAAAACCCGATTAGCTTTGTCTCACATCGCTTGAGGGATCAAAGTAGAAGCCATCTTCACTTCTAAATAATTGAGGATATGAGATAATAGAAAAATAGTTTCAGGTTTGCTTTAATTCATAAACTGAAACCCGAAAACCCGATTTAGAAACCGATAAACCGTAAAACCGAACTCACGGGTTTAGGGTTGGTTAAGGTCCAATTTTTTAGAAACTGATGTCCATCGGTTTGGGTTCGGTTTTGGGCTAAAACCGACCCATGTTGAGCCCTAATCAATGTAATGCAAAACTATAAAGTATGTTGCTTGCTTGCTAACAAAACCTTCAAATGCCGAAAGTTTTTAGCAATTAAAACTGGAACACAATTACATTAGCATCAAGTAACCAGGGCCTCCCTTTGATTTTAAGGGCCCCATGTAAAAGAATAAAAAATTAATGCCTAAATATAATACATGTATGTAAATATAATTAGTCATCTAAATATTTTTGTTCAATGTAAATTTTGAAAATGATTTTATGTACGTAATAAACTCTTGTTTACATTTTGTAATTTTTTTATATATCATATATCATCAAACTTGTTTACATTTTACCTTTATGACATTTTATTGTAAATAAAAAGGGTAATGTGTGAACAATTTCACAAAGTTTGATGATCTATATAATATACAAAAAGAAAAGGATTAAATGTGACATCTTCTATTTTTCATAACCGAAAAAAAATTTCTTTATGCTTTCAAAATCATATTATATTTGTTTACGGAAAATTCCAGTATAATAAAATATTTTGCGCAAACTATCTCATTTATTAAAATATATTGAGTAAAAATATTGTTTCAAAATACAAAACACTAACGATGTCATAATCAATACATTACATATGTTACCGATAGGTACTATAAATGTATCGTAACGAAAATCAACCATTCATTACCATCATAAGTCATTTTTCTATCCATATAAGTGTATTGTAAAAAAAATAAAAAATAGGCCAATGATATAATTGCAAGTAGTTAGTCCATTAAATATCAAGCATTTAAAGATTATCATCAAACATCAAACAGATAGCCACTTCCAAGCTTTAAGTACATTTTTTTAACAATAAAGAGTTGGGAACAGCTACAAAAAGGAAAAAGAGGAAACAACCACATACTATGAGAACCATCTCCAAGATTTATAGCAACCAACTTTAGAAACCCATCTCAAAAATAGCACCAAACTTTTGAAGACCACCGATAAACAATAGTGTGATTTTTTAATCGCCATGTCCACATCCCAATTTTGTGAGGAAACAGGTCTCCAGTGTAGAAAAATCAAAGCAACTAAGAATTACTATAGAAAAAAGGGATACTGAAAAGTTGTTAACAGGTTAATGGACCTAATTTTGGGCCAACAAAAAAAGGAACGGATTTAGTGAGTTAAAAGAACCGGGAGGGGATTGTATTAAAAACTATAATAGAACAACCATTTTTATTGTGAAATTGTTTTTTTAATACATATTAAATTATATATAACTTTTTGAAAAACAGTAATTATAAAATAAATGATTATCTTATAGTAAGTACTCAGAAATATTTTTAATGTTTAAAAAAATAGTAATTATAAGTTTTAGTTTTTAATTCATTAGCATGTAAATACAATCTCAATTAATTTATTTTATTTTGTATTTGTAGTTGCTATTATCTAGTATTTTAGGCAATCGTTTTCAATAAAAGTATCAAGTTGGTTTCCACTTGCGCATTTTTGGGATTCTCGTCGAAAACAACCCAAATAATCCTTTAAAAATATTATTGTTTTTTATATCACAATCCCGTTAAATTACTTTCCGGATCCATTACTTATAAAAGGAAAATATACTAAACATTACAAAATCTATCTCAAATATTGTAAAGAATAATCTGAATCTAACTATGAAGCACCTTTTGTGTTAAATTTGATCATTTATAAATCCAATTAACCACGCAATAAGAAATTAGAGAAATTAATATGAGTCTCATCGGGTTCACTAGATTCGTAGAAAAACAAAAGAGAGATCTAGCTTTCTAAGGTTGCCATGTTAGGGTCAACGCCTTCTATGAATTTTATAAGGCTGGTGCATTCGATTAGACACCATACACAACCATTTTGTTTATTTCATATCATATCATCTCCATATTATTTTATACTAGGTTATAATCCGTGAAAACTATGGGCAAACGATTTATCTAATTTTATTAAACTAGTAAGATATATGTTTTATTTAGTCTTTTATATTGATTATTTAAAATTTAAAATTAATATTCACCTTAATTTGAATATCCGATATGTGTTATCTATGTGTGAAGACATTTAATATAATTATGATTTATAGAAAACAATATAAGTTTAAGATCCATTTATAGGTTAAAACTCATTTAATATATAGATTGATAACATAAAAAAGAAAAAATGACAATGCATTTTGAAAGTATGTCGCTATAAATGACAATAATGGTTCCTATTACTATTCTTTTTTATAGTTTGAAGAACTTAATAAAATGATATATTTCATGACCCTAAAATAACAAAGTATACTTCGAAATTATATATATATATATATATATATATATATATATATATATATATATATATATATATATATATATATATATATATATATATATATATATATAGTAAATTGTTATTTTAATGAGTGATCCGATCACAATCATATATCCTAGTTCATTCAATGATACATTTTTCCTCTTCTTCAGTTTCTGCTTCTACTTGCTTCCTCGTTGAGCTCACGATCAAATCCTAAAATTTGCAACAACCAATCGATCTAAGATTATATTTATACATGTTATAAATGAATACATATAACATTATAACCTGATGAATATGAGGCATTTTACTTGTTAATACGGCCAACCACATTTGTGTCTATTCTCATCCTTATTTATTTTCATTAATTATATATTTCCCTATAAATTGGATCACCTCAGTCATCACTCTTTTAGTTCAAAAAGAAAAATATAAAAATAAATGTGTTTACAATTAATTATGTTATTCACCCAAAGAATACCATGAGAGAAGATTTACATGAAGACTGAATATCAATCGATCTGAATAGCAATCGATCTACAGGGGAAAATCTATCACCCAAAATTCAAGAAATATCCAATTCAAGAAACACAAAACCTAAACGCACAAAAAGGTCTACAAACCTCAAACATAAAATCCAGATTAATCATGAAAAACCCAGAAAGAATAAGACGTTAAAACCCAAATGAAACAACATATCATGTCAAAATAGTTATTAGGTAGGAAATCAACACAAGATGGGTTATACGCCAAAACAAAGTTATAAAAACAAAAGAAACAAACCTGATCATCAAGTAATGAAAGATTTCACAAGTTCTTGTGTTCAAGTGCCTAATATGGTTCTTCTTTCATCCAAATTAGATTTGCATTATTCCTTTTAATTTAAGGTTTTGGTAACAACCAAGACTTCAGATCAAGACTTAACTTTATTTGCTATGAGAGGGAGCGAGAAAGTGGGAATAAAATCAATACTACTCCTCTAGATACAAAACCAAAACATTATTATTCAGAGTAATCTCACTTTTTAATGGCTTCGTCGTATATTTTAACGTCAGTGGAATTGTAACATCCCAATCTTTAGGTATGAATTTAAAGCTTTATATATATATATATATATATATATATATATATATATATAGATATATATATATAGATATATATATAGATATATATATGTGTGTGTGTGTGTGTGTGTGTGTGTATATATATATATATATATATATATATATATATATATATATATATATATATATATAATATTAGGGAAACTCAACGAGTTGGGAGGTGCCGACTCTGATGGTTTTTATACATAGCAAACAATCCTACGTGTGCATGCAACCCTAATTTTAGAATCCATATTTTCACTATAGACATACAAGCATTCAACACAAAAACTAGAAGGAGGCACATGTAATTTTAGAAATTAACATATAATTAGGGTTATGATACATACCTTGATTGTTATATTGTAATAACAATAAAATCCTTGAAGATTTTGAACTTTGGCAGCAAGCGCCACAAGTGTCGCCCCTCTAATGGCTCACAAACAAACCTAGCAACCAAGGAATACTTTAGAGAGAGAGAGAGAAGTACAGTAGAATTTCAGCCCTTAGGTTCTTTTTGGAGTGTATAGGCCGAAATTTTACCCTAAGTGGGTTTATACAGGTGCTAGGAAGGTATTGGATTAGGCAGGTGTATCTAAGACAACCCTAATCCCTTAACTTCCTCCCTAAGGCATCCAAGGCACCCTTAGAGCCCAAGAAAACTTTAGGAACACACTAGAATTCGTTCCCTCCCCCCTCCCCCTGGTTTAGGGGGGTTTTAGAATGGTCAATGCTCAACTATTGAACGTTGCCACCTTTAGTCCGTGTAGTTTCAGTTAATTCCTTTAATCCTAAAATTAATTCCAAATTAATTTCTGATTAAATATTAATTAAACAATATGATTTCTAATTAATATATATTATATCCATAGCATTAATAAATCATTTATCTTGATTTCAAATTAATTTATTAACCAAGTAATAAATTAATAAATTATTCTTCTCTCTCTAATAATTATCCTATTCAATTTCCAGTTTTGAAGGCAACCCAAAAGGACATTCTTACTATCAATTAAAGTACATACCAATTAAAGTTATGGGCTTAGACACCTAATCTAATAGTCTCCCACTTGGATAAGTCCAATAAATGTAGTTGCAAGTATAACTTCACAAATTGACTAGCAAATTTTAGCTACCAAAAGGCGATGTCGAACTTTGACCTAGTCAGTGACTTGTCCTTAGATAAGTGATAAAATATCCCACCGTTCTACAACATATCGTATGGACATGAGACAAGGATTATAATCAATCTCTGTCCAAGATTTGTTTCCCGATTTCCGATTCATGACGACTGACTCAGACTACAACTGAACACATCAACTTAGTCCAGGCATGGCCAAGTGCTTAAGATGACATAACTAAATCATCAAGGGGCCCACAGATATCGCTTTTATCCCATTAAGGGTAAAAGGAACGGATAAACTTCGACTCATATGCTTGTACTATTTACTCATCAAATCATACACAACAATACGTTTTATAACATCAAGTTACTGATGCATTTACGTATTATCAATGCACAACCGACTCGTAAAAAACAACTCATATGTCTCCTTTTCAAGAATATAAGATATTATCGTCTCAAAATTACTCGTGATAAAATCCATGAAGTAATTCACTGAGGGTGGATTAATCCAATACTCAAATTCCTATTTCAGGAGTACTCATGAACACTACATCAAACTTATGCCATGTCTAAGCTCTTAGACAATCTATAGTCGGATTCATGACAATCTTAATTCACTACTCACTTCTAAAGTATGATCAACTATGGATGTTTGAATAACCTAGTTATTCGGGAAGTAAAACATGCGAAGTGAAACACAAGAATAATCCAATTAACTATCGTCTCAAAACTTTTTAATATAAATAAAATACTTATTATTTAACCACCATATTAATTAGACTTTATTCATTGTATAATTTTTCGAGTAATCAACTTAATACATGAATTAAAACAATAGTTATGCCATGCTCCAAGCACGCACACTATGTGTATATATGTTCCTTTCTTTGTGAAACATATCAATTGAACACATTTCCAATGATGCTCATTTCACAATTCCAAATCTTTATCATAAGTGTAAGAATACCAAATTCTTACCACTAAAGGATCTGTTAGAGTCTAAACTTACATCCAATGATCCGATTGTAATGTCAAGGCACCAAAGTCATAGAGACTTTGCCAATAATACTAAAAACATTCCATTAGAGATTGGTTACAAAACAATTCCATGGAAATGAATTCTCACATTCAAAGAGCATTCCTTGAACATCCTTTTTGCATTAAAGTTTCTAACTCACACATATATCTCAATATCCAACTCCAATTATGGAAATATTTCATATTTCCATATGACTAAATTCTGAATAAGAGTTACCTCTATTCAGAACATGTCAATATGGTTCATCCAAATTAATACTATACTTCCAACTGTCCACAAGCAACCAATCTTTGGTAAGTTTCAGATTGTCCTTGATAGTTGTTTAACAAATTTAGTCATATCTGGTTCCAGTCTTTTTCCCTCTTAATGCCATAGGCATTTGGAAAATCAAAACGAGTGGATATTATAGCATATGCAATCGATCCTATATCTGAAGCATATGGGATCTGATACATAATGTCTTACATAAAGATATGATACTTGATCAGTCTCTTGCCAAATTATTTCTATATATTGAATTTCCTATGTTGAATCATTTCAACATGATATTCATATGTCCATGAGTAAGTTTGATTAAAATTTCAATCTAAACTTTTAGATTTGAAATGAAGTATTAATGTCCTCTCCCTTAAGCCTTACTATAGCAAAATAATTTCCAAATTCGGCAACTTTGAAAATTTAGAACTTTGTTTGCTATAAATCGCATTGATAACTTGCAACACCTTTCATAATAATCATGCTCCCACTAGCATAACAATTATGTTCTTACCAGCAAAACAATTATGCTCCCATCAGCTTTAACATGTATCTAGAAATCAATAGGACTTCTATTAAATAAATACCTATTGACTTTCTTACCAAAGTTAAGATTTCTGATACGTGGTGCTTCGATAAGTCTTTATCTAGACTTCTTAAGATTATACACCTTTCATTAGACAACTTATGTGAGCGTCTAAACCCTTTCAAAACTTATGGCAATAACTCCCGAATGTTCAAACTATTTTCCATTTCTCACAATTCGAACTATGAAAGGGATGTCATAATCGTACTCGAATTTAAGAATGCAATTACCACAACTGCATACTCTAATCCTTTAAAATCTACTCGTGAAAGTGTTTCCTTACAACCATTTTCATGAAGTAGAGAGAAACCTCTTACCACTTAGATTATACGGTGTATGTGTTCTTATCCATGTTAATTTTTTCATTTCAAACCACCATCATAAGACAGGGTTTATGACAAATTCAAACTTATATGGACTGAACTTGCTTAATCACTACTAGAAAAACAGCCTTTTACGACGCTCATTGCGCGTCGTAAAAGGCTCAGACGACGTGCAAATGCGCGTCAAGGAAGGCCCTGTCATAAAGAGAGACGACGCTCATTTACGACGCACAATTACGTCGCGCGTTTACGACACGCAATGCATATCAAGGAAGGCCCTGTCATAAAGGAAGACGACACGCATTTGCGTGTCATAACCTTAGGACGCGCATGTTAATGACACGCAATGCGTATCAAGAAAGCCCCTATCAAGAAAGGCCATGTCATAAATGAAGATGACACACATTTTTGTGTATCATAATTTTAAATGTTTTAAAAAAAAAATTATTTTATTGATTTACTAATTTTCAAATTAAATAATACATTAAAAATCTCATAATACAAAATAAAATACCATAAATAACAAAGATAATTCATTTCACTAATATGTCAAATAAAAATAATTATTCCAATATTGAGTAATTGTAATAAAAGAAATGAACTCAAGAGAAGTAGAATTTATATACAATTGCATTATCTAGCTTACTATGTGCCAATTAACAACTCTCTGTGTGTTTGCTTTTGCTTGAGTCTTGTTTCCTCCAAAGCTTCTAGCCATGCCAAAGTATGAGTCTTGCTTTTGCCTGAGTCTTGTTCATGTCCAAATCAAGGAAAACATTGCTAGCTTATATTCATGAAGTCCTTGTCGTGAAGTCTTAGATAGATGCTTAACTGCAATATCCAATCCTTCTAGCAGGCCATAGAGATCAACCTGCCAAAATAGTACACCAAATTAATCAGAAGCTGAGATGCTACCTATAGGACAATCCAAAAACACAGTAAATCCATGGACTTATTGTGGATCAATAGTTACATACACCAAAGTAATGAAAACAGATGTTTGTTGGCCACACAACACACATAACAAATGTAGCAGAAATGACACATACCTTCCTGGAACTGAATTGAAGTCACCACAGACTAACATTGGAATATCTGCACTTGCAACTATCTTTTCCAATCCTTTTAACAGTGTGTGGACCTTCAATTTTCACATTTATATAGTTTTTAAGTTATTAAACAAGAAGAAAAAGTGTATATATACAAACAACAAGAGATACTTATCTTCTTTTTTGTCATTTCTCTTCGACAAAATCTACACTAAAAGAAATGTGCCCATGTATGTTAATGTCAAAATTCCTATGAGGGCAAAATGGTCATAATAATTCGGAACAATCCGGAAGAGTATTTTTGTCCGAGTGGAAAGTGAATCTTGATTTTATACATACATATACATATATATATATATATATATATATATATATATATATATATACACACACACATACACACAATACAACACAATATCAATGTATGTCAGTGTGTATGATAATAACCGAGAAGCTAAAAAGCTTCCTAACATGGAAGATAACAAGAAAGTAGCAAAAATGAAACCATGTGGAATGTCTTCACCATTTGGGCTTAAAGCAGGTGTCTGTAGAAGCACAAAAGTGTACATTGAACCCTCGAATAAAGATTGTATTGCACCCAATAATGCTATCTTTTCATCTATTTTTACACAAAAAAAAAACCTATTAGGTCCAAATTTAGTAGTTAGAATGATATGTATGCATAATTACAAGATTGCCACTTTGGATTCTTCATGCTTCTCTTGTATATATATGAGAGAGAGAGAGAGAGAGACCTGATGCAATTGCAACAGCAGCACCCCTGTATTGGGTCATTAGATCTTTGCTTTCTGATGAGTCCCATAATTTTCAGTCCATGATGATATGATGATGGCCATTCCAATGGCAAGAAAGATTGAAGCTGCATCAAATGGAGCAACAGGTCCCATGGACAATGAACCAACTAAAAGATTTCCAAATAAACCAGCTAAAATGGCAACCAGTCCATTCCCAAGAAATCTTGCCTTGGAGAATGTAATTGATAGCCATTGTTGCTCAAAACCTCTCTATAGATGCATCAAAACAAGAGCATTAGAACCATACACAATATAAAGGGTGTATTTAGAAATGTAATATTATATCTCACCTTGTTGTGTTCAGCATTAGAGGAGAGAGGTGTCAATCCCTCCCAATATATGCCCCACCATTAGAATTTTACCTCAAATTTAGCTCATCTTTCCTCATCTTTAAGTTTAGCCCAGAACCAATATGTCGCAAGACACGAGTCCTAATTTTTATACCAAATTAATTCCAAATCAAATAAACTAATTTGATCAGAATGTTAAAGAAGTACAAAAAATGAAGCTGAAATTAATAAAATTGATTATATATACTATTATTTATACTTACAAGAGCCTTCCAAAAGCATCAATTATGTGGTTCCCACGTCCACCACCACCACCATTGTTAATGGAACCCATGATTGATCGAGGTTACTTCTCTAAATTTGATGAGTAGAGAGTTGGAAGGGTAATGTCAGTGCATCCCATTACTTCAGTAGCAGGGTACGAGGTTGCACCCTGTGAACTCAGGGATGGGGTCTGCAAGTCCAGTAAAGCTAACGCCACCCAGAGGCATATAGAAGTTAAGCGAAAACATTTAAAATTTCATATATATGTAGGTTGTACTAAATTTAAGGAAAATTAATCACAATGCATGGTACTTATAACTCCAACTAAAAGTATCCAATTAATGGGTTACTATTTTTGATCTCATAAAGTAGGCTATTTTTTTTAGCTTTTTCCTTAGTTGAAAATTGAAAAGTTTGATTCAAGTGACAACATGCTATGAAAATAACAATCAAAAGAAGTAACAGATGAGCCAATAACTCACTTAGAACCATGAAGAACAACAATCAAATGGAGTAACAGGGAAAGATTCCATTGAAAATCGTGCTAGACTAAGAAAAATGATAAAGAAACAAGCAAATTGAGAATAATCATGCGCTTACAGGTACTAAAATCCATGCAATTCCAACTTTTGACAAAAAATACCTAAAATACCCTTTCCTGTTTTGGCCTTCCTTACATGTGTGAACTTTAATGGAATGGGGGTTAAGCACAACATGAACTTCTACTGAATCTAGTGTTATGTATTTTACTTGGCATGTTACTTTCTTAATTAGATGATGCCAATTAAAGAAATATATACCTGATGAAAGTTAAGGTTGGATTGTTGATCAAGAAAATTGTGGTTTTGGTTTTGGTTTTAATTGAATGATGAGGCCTCCAAACCGATCTCCAAGCCCTCTATCAGCCGAAGTGTATAAACTTGACACACTTCTTTCCTGACTTGAAAGAATCATCATTTTACAATAGGAACAACTAGTTTAAACTTGAGAAGAAAAGTTAATCAAACAAGAAAGTCTTGATGAGTTACCTGAGGATAATATGTTTTTCCACTATCATCAGTCATGTTATTTACCCTAAAGGTATAATATATTTAACATGCACTCAGAACTAAAAAAATAAAAAAAATAAAAATAAAAATAAAAAGCAAACTTACATAAATATTATGTGTTTTTTATACAGGTTTCAGGAGCAGGGTTAAGTACATTAGCATTTTAGATCCAACAAATATGTGTTACTACATTTCAGAGATCCAGGGTGGAGGACATGATAGACCTCTGTTTATGGTATTTTTGAAATCATCTATCATTCTAATTACACGCTTCATTTTACTATCTATACGATTTTATATTAAGTTTTTTGATGGAGGTTTCGTTGGAGGATTGTGAGAATGAAGTTTTTATTCGTTTATCAGCTGTAAGATGCAGAAATGAGCAGGGCCATGACCTCACCAACTTTCTTCATTAACTCATTCGTAGATTCAATCAAATAAAGCACTTCATAATTGTCTATCTCAAGCAACATATCTGTTACACTTGTAGCATTCTAGTGCTCAATTTGCTCCACCAAAGGGTACAAGTATGTCTTAAGGAACTGCAATTTTGAGAAATCCAAGAACCATAAATATTTCACAAAGCAATCTATATTACTTGACAAATTAATCATGTGACAAGGAATAATACCCGATGTTGGTTTTCTAGACTAGTAGAAGCCAAAACAGAAGCAAGTTTTCTAGTATCGATTGTTCCAGAAAGATGAACATCAGAGCACGATGTTACTTCTAATGAGACATCAAAAGGTAACTAAACCATGTTAAGCATGCCTGAAGAAAATAGATGATAAAACACATAATAAGCTCATGAATCGGGAAAAGATAAGTTGGAATGAATACCTTAATTGCCTTAGGCATTTCTTCGAATGACTTATAGGCGGCCGGGGTTTGGATAGGCTATCACTGGCGGATCAATGATGGCTACTGCCCATAGGACTACCAGATAAACACTGAAAACATAAACATAAACACAAGAGATTTAATATTCAAAATTTCATATGTCTGTCGAACTAGATTACTCACCCTATCGGGAACCTGAGAGCTTAGCAACGAGGCAATAACTCCTGTTATCTTCTCTATCCAATCCATCTGATCAAGGTCGTGTTCCCCTTATTTGCTGAACGGATGAAGAAAAAGGACCAAGGCTAGAAGCGCAACTGGACTAGGGTTTGTAAATGTGAGGAATCGTTGTAGATGGAGTAGGGTAGAGGTGAAGAGGAGTTCAGTTACCAATTTTATGTTGAGATTATTGTGTCTAAATTTCTCCATAAAGATACGATCGAGAGAGAATGGTCTTCGATTTCTGGAAGGAAACGAGGGTGTTACAGAGAGGGGGATCAGACTCGCATGGAGATCTAAGGAGAGAGTGAGCGGTCTTCGATCCGATCGAGAGAGAATTGTCGCCATAAAGATACGATCGAGGAAAATCGTCTTGAGAGGGGAAGTTATTTGGGAAGAACTTGAAGCATTTGAATCCCTAGACATTGATTCGATGTAACTTGATAGTGGCCATTGTAGATTGATAGATTGAAGACCTGGAGTGATCCCTTGTGAAGAAAGTTGCGCGATTACAGAGAGTCCTTGTTGATTGAATCCAAAGATTCTGTCAATGGCTCTATCGGGTTTGGTTAAATCCCCAGTTTGGAATGTGTTACATCTGGTTCATGAACTTGCCAAGTCAATTAGGGTTTTTTTAATGAAAAATGAAAGGGGTTAATGGATTGGGATGATGTCCTACCTGAGAAAACAAAGAAAAAGAAGGAGACCTCGCAGTTCAATTACGATTCACCTTCGAGGTTTACAGAGAGACGGGAGGTAGAGAATGAAGGGAGATCTAGAAGAGAGAGTTTCAGAGAGGGCAGAGTGGATTGCAAGGATGAAAAGTAGATAGAAGATAAAAAAAACAAGGCAGATTTTCAAAATTTTGGGGATTTCGTTTCCCCCTTCATTAACTAAAAGCGCGTTTCATTAAAATTATAAAGCGACAGGTACCGACGACGCGCGTTTAAGATAAAGCGCCCTACGTGTTTTTAATTTTTTTTCTTGACACACTAAATTAAGGGCACGCAATAATGCGTGACGTAAATCCTTAAATTTTTTGGAGAGATGACACTATTTTAAGGGCACGTCCTTTTGCGTATCATTAATCAGCACGTGTCGTAAAAAGCACGTCATTAAAGGTCTATTTTCTAGTAGTGCATTAGACTAATCTTCTCACCTTGGGAAGCACTGGTCTTGTTCATGAAGAAGAAGGATGGATCATTCCGCATGTGCATAGACTACCAGGAACTAAATAAACTCCCTATCAAAAACCGATACCCTTTACCCCGAATTGAAAACCTCTTTAACCAAATACAAGGAGCAGGTTACTTCTCAAAGAGCGATCTAAGATTCGGGTACCATTAGCTATGAGTCCAAGAGGAAGATATTCCAAAGACTACATTCAAAACTCGCTACAGTCACTACGAGTTTTTAGTAATGCCCTTCGGATTAACTAATGCACCCACAATGTTAATGGATTTAATGAACCATGTATGCCGACCTTACTTAGACAATTCATGATAGTATTCATCGACGACATATTAGTCTACTCACGAAGTAAGGAAGAACACAGTCAACACCTATGACAAGTTTTGGAAACATTAAGGGTAGAGAAGTTGTATGCGAAGTTCTCGAAATTTGAATTCTAGATTCGAAAGGTGGACTTCCTAGGTCACGTGGTTAGCGAGGAAGGGATACATGTGGATCCCTCCAAAATCAAGGCAATCAAAAACTGGGGAATCCCAAGAACGCCAACAGAAATTCGTCAATTTCTAGGCCTCGCTGGCTATTACAAGAGGTTCATTCAAAACTTCTCCAAGATCGCAAAGCCACACACCACCCTGACTCAAAAGGGTGTAACTTTCAACTAGGACGAGAAACAAGAAATTTCTTTCCAAACACTAAAGCAAGCTCTATGCAACACATTGATCTTGTCCCTCCCAGAAGGGACAGAAGATTTTATAGTTTACTGTGACGCTTCTAAGCAAGGGCTAGGTTGTGTTCTTATGCAACGAGGAAAGGTCATTTCCTCTGCCTTGAGACAGCTTAAGAATCACGAAGTCAATTATACCACTCGCCACCTCAAACTAGGAGTATTAGTATTTTTTCTGAAGATGTGGAGACAATACCTTTATGGTATGAAGTGCACAATATTCACAGACTATAAGAGTCTCTAGCACATCTTCGATCAAAAGGAAATCAACATGAGGCAAGGATGATGGGTGGAACTACTAAATGATTATGACTGCAAAATTCACTATCATCCAGCCAAGGCCAATGTAGTAGCATATTCCCTTAGTCGATAAAAGTACTCGAGCCGCCAAGTAAAGTCATTAACCATGACTCTCCTCGCGGAGGCTCAGCTGGAAGCCTTGAAGCCTGAGAATCTGGCAGGCGAAGCCTTAAGAGGAATTGATAAAAACCTTGAAGTCAAGAATGACGAAACTCGCTATCTCATGGATCGAATTTGGGTACCGAGATTCGGCGGATTCAGAGACGTCATGATTGAAGCTCACAAAACTTTATTGGTGGCCAAAACCTATTGTCTTCGGGTTTACTACAACAACCAAATATACCCGACAAAAGAGTTATGCGGATAAACGATGAAAGCCCTTGGAGTTCCATGTTGGTGACCACGTCCTGTTAAAGGTATAACCTTAGAAAGGAATAATATGTTTTGGGAAACGTGGGAAACTAAATCCAAGGTATATCGATCCATTTGAGATTCTTGCTAGAAATGTCCTAGTGGCTTACAAACTTCAAATACCGTAGGAACTCAGTAACATACATTCCACCTTTCACGTGTCTAATCTGAAGAAGTGTCTGTCCAACGAGACACTTGTAATTCCACTTGATGAAATTGAGATAAAAGAGAGCCTACACTTCTTAAAAGAACATGTGGAAATCATGTACATGGAAATCAAGAGAAGGAACCAAAGTCGTATATCTATAGTGAAGGTCCGCTGGAACGCCAAGCAAGGACCTAAATTCACTTGGGAACGAGAAGACCAGATGAAACAAATATACCCACATCTCTTCCCTAGTTCATGAGTACCCACTTTAGAAATGATTTCGGGACGTAATTCCCTCTAACAGGGGGATAATCTAACAACCGGTTATTTCGGGTCAATAAAAGTCAAAGCAAGTCAATAAAAGTCAAACACGTCAAATTAAAAATAAATTTATTTATTCATAAAGCATAAAGTATAAAATTGAGCATTAATATAGAGTTTTTGGTTTTGGGAATCAAATCCCATTCTAGATCCAAAACCCTTCTTAGCCGATAACCATGCGAGACCGAGAACTCCCTTGGCCGAAATCCCTTCCCACCAAGAACCCTTGGTTCTCGGTTAGACCTTTTGGCCGAAATCGAGAAGATAAGCCGAAATATCTCACTTTTAGGCGATGGCACACTATTCAAGAAGATAAAATACACATCCCAATGTAAGTGTCACGTCAATATTATCCCATATATATACATAAACCAAAAACTCCTCCCATAACCTCATTTACTCTTCAAAGTTTCGCTACTTTTGCTCTCAAAACTCATAAGCATATCATCAAATCTCCATATTTTACTCAGAATCACCTTCAAATCTTCATAATATCCAAGAACATTCAAGCGTAACCAGGAAAACTTTCTTCACAAATAATTCTTAGGAATTATTTGGTAAGTTTCCTAAATTTGACTAGTGTTTTTACTACGTATTCTTGATATATAATTAATTTACACACAATATTGTGTGTTAAATACTATTAGGATACGACTATATATGCATGTTCTAACATGAGGATTTCCGCTATTACTTCGTTAAACAGCTAAGAACACACTCAAGGTGAGTTCATACCCCTACAGTTTTTACAATTTTTCCATGTTTTTAGGGGGGGGGGGGGGGGGGGGTACAAGTAAAACACAAGAAAACTTGTGTTAAAATACGAACCGTTGCAATTTATATTTTTAAAAACTATAAATTTACATTTAATTTCAATAAAACTTTAACCCTTTGGTAAGATATCGAGCAAAAAGCGTATAATTATATAAACGAATATATATATAATTGTTTCATTTCTTTTTATTATCATGACAAATTCGATAATAGTATATAAACGGTTCACTATTTCAACGAAAACATTTATCTAAATTATAATACGTATAGTTTATGGAACATACAAACTATTTTACCCTGTTGGGGGAACATAAAATAATTATTTAAAAGAATAATTATTTTTAACACTAAGTAAACACTAAGAAAAGGTAATAAATACAAACATTACAAGAAAAAAGGATTTCACTACACTATACGTAAACTGTTGATATAGCTTTGTGAGACGTTATCTTCAAGTACTTACCTAAGTACCAACAAAATTCTTGTATTATAACCAGAGTCTCATAGAGGGAGAATGTGACACTTGTGTATAGATCTGTACGGGACTAACATTCCCGCACCTAAATTATTAGCTACCGTTAGACCAACAGGTCTGGGGTGACAAATGTCGTACCATTCTGACACCTGAAGAACACCGTAACAGGCCATTAGTGATCCAGTATGGTTATAATAACTCACAATTGGGTATTAAAAATATTTTTGGTTTACAAATACAAACATATCTTCGACTGGTTTTATTTAACGATAAAACTACATTACATTATTTCCAATACAGTACAATTTACATTTATGGAAACATACAATTACAAGGTTTTACATAGATACAACTACAGAATATTAATTTCTAGTATAATATAGTTTACATTTCGGGAAATACGCATTCAAAGGTTTTATATAAGTATAAAACTACATATTACTATTTTAAGTATGGAAAATACTCGTACACTACGGTCTTGGAACATTTAAGACTACATTACATATAAAAGATAATATTGGATTTTTTGGAAGATTTTCAAAGGAATAAAGATACATATTTCTCATACAAAAAGTTTATGAACTCATCAACTTTAATATTGACACTTTTTCAAAACTACTTTTATTCTCATGGAATCACTAAGACAGGTAACAACAGGCTTTTGAAGACGAGATACTATGTCGTCATCCAAATCTTGTATTATCATCTTGTAATTGATTTTTTAATCATGTAACACATACATACCATGTAAATTTATCAATTATATTTATGATGGTTGTGTTCGCTTTAATCTCTATTATCCAATTGCTATGATACTGTACATGACGTCATCCCGCCCCCGGACGTTTCCACCGTTTACTCGGTTTGGGGTGTGATAGTTCAGGTAAGGCCCATTATACTCAGTTGGTAGGGCCTGATGATTGTGTTGTATGCTATTATCTTTGTGATTTTCACATGTGTTTGTATGTTTATATGATTATATGTTTACATGTATGCTGGGTGGGTCTTGATGGTTATATTGTATGTTATTATCTGTTATGTGAGTTAGGGTGGGGCCCGTTATACTCATTGGAAGGGGCTTGTTATACGAGTTAGTGGGGCTGTTATACTCTTTGGGTGGGGCCCGTTATGCTAGTTATGGTGGGGCCCGTTATAATCAGTGGGTGGGGCCTTTTATGCGAGTTAGGGGGAGGCCCGTTATACTCATTGGGCGGGGCCCATTATGTGTTTATTTATGTATGTATGGTATGTGGTATTTTGGGAACTCACTAAAGTTTATGCTTATGGTTTTTAGTTTTTGTTATAGGCACTTCTGATTTCAAAGGGAAGAGTCGATGATGATTCCAAAGCACACACTATTTATTTTCACCTTTTTTTTATTTACTCTAATGATGATGATGTATTGATAAAATTTGATTGCCTTGGTTTTATGACAATGATATGGTTTACTATTTTTTTAATTTAAAAATTAAATTTTTCGGGTCTTATTTTTGGGACGTTTCAAGTTGGTATCAGAGCCTTGGTTTGAGGGATTCAGACATACTCTCGGGTGTGACTGAACTCAAACTAAGGGTTTGGTAAGGTTTTTCAAAAATAATTTTTTTAAAGAAAAGTGTTTTCTAATACAAGAAAGGGTGTGGTGCATGCAATCGACCGAGCTACAGTAAGTTTTTTCCAAAATATCCATACATGTTATATGATATGATTCCATTTATGAATATGTGAACAACATTTAAGTGATAGACTACGGACCTTCAGGAATTGCATGATAGAATTGTCTGATTATATGATTCCTGATAGCCTAGATTTCTTTCTTATATGAAATTGACATCATTACTATAGTTTCTTGGTGTATGCATCATAGTTGTACATAATTAAGATTCTATAGCCTAAGAATGTTTTGTTTGTCATTATTTCTTGTTCTTTTTTGATGAAGGGCTTAGGGTAGAATCAAGTATTCGACTGTCTATAGGATCAAGTGTTATGTATGATTAACATACACGAGTACTGCCGGGTTGGTGGAAGTTTCATGAGTGGGTGCAGTTCGTTGCCGGATAGCATGTGGAATGATTAACTCCTCTTGAGAGAGTGAGGGTAGGGCGAAGGTGCATCCAAGATGGTGGGAGATATCGATCGAGAATTTCGTATGAGGATCTACCTGATTTCATAGTATCTTAGTGCTAGTCGTCTCCGTTGCTCGAATGCTGCTTGTTTTTTGATTTGTAGGGCTCACGTTGATATGAGCCAACTATCCAATGAATACATTTAGTTACATGCAATGGAGGTTAAGTAATCTTGCAGTGAAGGATTTGGCCCTGTTGTGCAACTCTTGCTTGAGTTTAACCGTTGTAGGGTTGGGTACTTTAGTCAAAGGATTATTTAAGTTTTGTTTCATGTAGTTGTATTCATGAATTGGTTGGATGAAATTGATTGGAGTCCTTCAGCAGCTAATGGTATGCGAGGTGGGAAAATCCTAGTAGAACCTAGGAAACATTTTAGTGCGGTTGATTCGCTGTTGAGCAGGTATCAGGAGGATATTTCTAAGTAGGTCTTAGAGGACCTGAGATGATTCTTGAGGAAAGTATGGATTAGTGTGGAAGGTAGTATTGGGCTAGTACTAATGGAAGCATAGGATCCATAATCAAATTGAGGAGAGTTTCGTGGATTCTAAGGGCTGGTTGGCAGAGATAACATGGTTTGATACCATGATTTCTGGTAGTAGTTCCGTATCTATCGATCTTGTGGTAGGGTTGCTCAAGGTCGTGCATTCGAGTCACATGACTTAGGAAGGAAACGATTGTTATGATCGGCTAAAGGAATACAGCTGATAGTGAGGGGTTGATCGATGGTTTGGAATGTCGTCATCTGTGGCAGGGGTGATGCCCTTACAATTCTCTGAGTTCCTAGAAAGAGTAACCAGTCTTGCGACTTTCAGAGTTAGTATGTAAACTGAGCATGGGGGATTGATATGTTATGGATGCTTTGTGATGTGATCAAGGGTCTGTTTCTTGGGATATAGGTAGGTCAGGTGCCAGATTAGTGCTTAGGCTTGCAGACTAGGAGGACATGTTTCAGATCGTAAGTCGATCTTGGTTTATACTCTTGAAAGGAATACTTAATGTTAAAATGGCCATGATTTGGGAAATTTCAGAGATCTTCAGCTAAAATTCAAGAATTCTCTCGGGATTCGATTGATCCTTATCTGGAAGATCATTTTGCGTGTATTATTCACTCCAAGGTCAGGGATGGTTTGTAACGACCCAAAAATCAGGGGTAAAAAATTCATTTTTTTATAGCTAGAGCATTGATACCATTTGCTTCAAACATTTCAAATCATCATTAAGTAAAATTTTTATCATATTTTATCCTAAAATCATTCATTGCAGAAATCATAGGTGTGCACTGCGATCAATCCGAGCCCTTCCTTTGCAAATCGATGATACCTGAAACCATAAGCAAAAAGGTAAGCACAAAGATTAGTGAGTTCCCCAGAGCATACCCCACACAATCCACATAACCACATAATCCATATTAGCTATAACAGCTACATAAACCGTAACAATCGCATAAGCATGCATATACACATATAAAGATGCAATGGAAATCCTCCAAGCTCTTATTCACATACTCATCTAAATCATATCAACTACACCAACCATGCATATAAACATATAGGGAGGCCCTGGAAACCCTCCAGGGTCTTACACCGGGTGCCATGGGAACCCCTACATGGTCTTAGCCCAATGCCTCGGGAGCCCCCAAGGTCTTTCACCTAAGATGCCAAGGAAACCCTCCATTTTCTTACACCCAAGTGCCTCGGGAACCCTTGGAACTTCTTCATATTAACCATTGTGGACCATCAACTGTTGAAACTCTCAACAAGAAACGATACATTTTAAAGTATCACCTAAGTGCCTTGGGAACCCCCCGAGGTCTTGACCTAGGATGCCAAGGAAACCCTCCAAGGTCTTAGACCTAAGTGCCTCGGGAACCCCCCGAGGTCTTCCATGCAAGTATCAGAAAGACCACTAAGATATCACATACCACAAAATCAATTAACATAACACATAATCACTAACATACTCCCTATCACATAACCAGCTAGCATGCCACATAATACAACTTCAGCTAGTGTATCACATATCGTAAAATGGGACGGCATTGGTGCCTTAGACACATTGGTATGGCGAGGAGACTCACCTGGCACTGCTTAAGTCCCGCGGATAAAACTCCAGTGCTGGTTGACAGATTCCCGAACTGTCAACATCAAACAATACCAATTAATAATTGGTTCCCAATGCATAACCACAACTCCATACTTGGGGCAAATGACTACTTTACCCTAATTTAGCTTTATTTAGTCCAAGGCCCAATCCAAAGGCCCAAAAGTCAAACCATGGACTAAAGCCCAACACATGGCCTAATTTTCCAAATTGGGCCCAACCTTTACATGTTCTCATTTAAAGGCGCAACCATTTAGTCTAGTCCAAACATTCAACATTCTAATGGCCTAATATTATATAATCATTAAGGCCTAAACTATGACCCATCTATGGCCCAATTTTCCAAATTGGGCCCAAACCCCTTACATGGGCCTTACCCTAGGCCCATTAAACTATTTTAGCCCAATTGTTTGTTCTTGGATGGTCCATTAATATCTCAATCATCAAAGCCCAATAAAAAGGCCCAACTGAAATTAGGGTTTCACATAAATGATGATTAGTGTTACGTGTTCCTTCTTAACCCATTAAGGACTTAATCCATTAAGTCCAATATTACCTTTAGGTTAATTTGCCGATGTTGTTAATTAATATTTTAAGTTTATTAACCAATTCAAGAGCAGGTCCTGATAAATCCCCAAAATTAGGGCTTCATGGCATTTAGGGCTTTCTAAACCCAATACAATCCGACTAGGCCTAAGGTTAAGTCCTTAGGCCCATTAGGGCTTCATTGGGCTCATTGATCCATTAGGCCCACTTTCTCCAACACCCCATACAAGTCCACACAACAAAGCACACCACCACACAACACGGCGGTTGGTGGCGATAGGAGGCGGCAGCCACCACCCTACGATGGTGGTTTGAGTTTTCATTTCACTATTCTTCTTATAATTACATTTTTCAAACCAAAAATAAACACACAATAGAAGGTGAGCACACACAGTGCCACCTAATAGTGGCCGATGGTGACATGCGGCGGCAGCCACCACCTCACGGTGGTGGTAGCGATTGATCTTGATTTTTCGACTAGGCAAAAACACTCTAACAAAGAAATATAGCCACACACACTAAAATAAACACACACTACACCCTTCGCCCAGAAGAGTAACACAACCACCCACCTATGGCATTAGCGGTGTCAGGACCCCCGGAGAGGAGTCAATAGCGTCAATGGCAGCACAGCCGCATGGCGGCGACGGAAATGAGCGAAACAGCCGCTGAAGTGCACAATAGGCGACAACATCACGAAGGGAACGAGAAGGCAGCGGCGGCACCAACAACCTGCTCTAGCGATGTAACTACAGCAGTAGAAAGAAGAGAAGAAATAGAATTGGCTGGAATAGCAAAAATGACAGCCTCAATGCCCAAAGATGGCTTCGTCTTCAACGGAAACGATGCCATGGCGGTCACAAATGGTTGACGACGGCGACATAACTGAAGACAGCGGCTGAAGATGAGGAACCGACAACACCACTTTCTCTGATGCGGTCTTCAGCTTCCTTGGCTTCACCAGAGGCAACTTGTGGTGGCATTGGAGCGGTCATAGCGGTGGCAACAGGTTTGCGGTGGTGGTTTCGACGCTGAAAGTCGAAGGAGGTGGGTGTCGGCGATGGGAGGCATAAGGATGGAGATGACGGCTATAACTTGGTCACTAGGGTTAGGGTTACATGGATGGTTTTATACTAGCTTCCACTCCAAACTTATTGCCATAATAGCAGAAACAGTCCCTCCTCATGACATTTTCTTTCAGAATGAGGCTGATATTTACCATTTAAACCCTGATCCCATAAATTTCTTTCATAATAGATCCTTAAATTACCAATCACCCCCCCCCCCCCCCCCCCGAGCCTTCAAATATTTTCAATTTAAATCCATTATTTACCAAACGCACCCTAACTTCTAAAACCCTTCTCAAATTAAATGCAGAACATACACTTTTAACCCCCAACTTCAAAATTATGACAATTAGATCCTCGAAATCACACCTCGCTTTATAATTATTGATTTTAGGCTACGATTCATTCTTTAATTTATTTATTTAATTCATTAAATAAACAGGGCATTACAACTCTCCCCCACTTACATTAGATTTCGTCCTCGAAATCATTCCTTACCATTCCTTACACGCCCAACCTCTCTAATAACATGGTCACCATCTTGGGCACACCCTTGCCTACCCAGGGTAGCCGTGACCACTCTTCGCAAAGCCCTAAAATCCGTAGGTGAACGAATTCCTCGCAACAAGATCACATCTATGCCGTTTGAAATCTGTTGTCTTGAGATGGTCTGATTCCCTGACAGACCACTCATACTGAATTATTATCGTTGAATCCAGTCCGTTTATCCCACAACTGACTACTCAACTTCTAATAAGTCGCAGTTCCTACTATAAAACTGAAATCGCAGACCTAGTTATCCCTGCAGGTCATTTAGCATAACCTAATCAATCTGTTATTTCGTCCGAACTTGCAACCTAGAACACAAATATTAATACTACCCAAATGTTGAAACTGCCCGAACACTGAACTGCTTAAAGCAATATGTTGCCACATGGCTGCTTTCCAAAATCTAACGAGACCTCCATGGTCTTAATTCGTTCACCAATCATCTGAAATACCGGGTTTCGACTTGGCTGCAGAGCCAAAGGACTCTCTACTTAGTCGAATCCCACGACTTCTGAACGAAATCCTTCCCTGGAACTAGTTACCACTAGTTATCATGCCACTGCGACTCTAACAACTTTTAGATCTAACCAATCGGGTCCATGCCTCATGTCCTGTCATCAGCAAATCCAAGACTATAAGTGATGGCTACATGACCAAAGGTAGCCTTATATCACAAACGGCGCTAATCAGTCTATTGCTTCGCTGATCTGATAACTATAGTGGTGCGCCTACAATCCTATCACTGGCTCAACAGGGCTAATCCATATGGGAAATTTCGAAATCCAATCTGTGGATTTCCATATCCTCACTGTTACACTCGAACTGGTGGGTACTACTGTTCCATCCATGTTCTAACAACGCGCTCATGCCATCTACCAACCTAGTGAATGCTACGACTACACCCGCAGCCTTACAACACTTTATCACTATCTGCCGACCTCACGAATGCTACGGCTACACCTGTAGACTTACAACACTTTCCATAATGGGTCGAACATGCACTCGACCTAACACACAATTGAACTTGAGTCCTAACTAGAGCTCTACCCTGGTTCCCGAAACGTGTTGTCTGAGAGTCTTGAAGGTTGTCTGTTGCTCAGCCCCCCAGCAAAAGGCCACCGACTTTTTGGTCAGTCGGGTCAAAAGAACCGCAATCTCAGAGAAGTCCTGAATAAATCTCCGGTAAAAACCTGCTAGACCCAGGGAACTTTGAATCTCAGTTGGAGACCTCGGAATCTCCCACTGCATCACGACCTCTATCCTGGCCAGATCGACCAGAATACCCTTCTGGTTGACAAGGTGCCCAAGAGATTGCATCTCACGCAAACATAACTCACATTTAGAGAACTTTAAAAATAGTCTCTCCCGCACTTAGATTCGGCCAAGTCTTCACGGCATGCGAGAATTGAATTATTCCCAATCCTTATTGTTTTCTAGTATCCTACTGATGACAACCTGTGCTTACCAATGCTAGCGATTAATCTCCGGTTAAACCTTAAGATCTCCCATCCTCTGAAATATTGAAGAGTACACTTGAAATTTGCTACAGTCTGATACCTCATACCATCTCCCATGCTGTCCACTAAAGACCTTAATCTTCACTCTGGCTGATGAATCCTCGTTCCCACTTCCAATCTTGCAGCACCACTAAACTCTAACCAAACATATCCCACATGAGAAATGCAATTCTCTTGAACATCCAATGACTGAACACCCATGCGTCTAACACTCACAACTGACCCCATTATCTTCCTGTTACCAGTCCTCCCCTGGCAACGGTAGTGCCTTGAACTCTGAAGTTCATCCATAGAAAATTCTCGACCATACCTGAACCATGATAGAATCACTGAACGCTAACTTCACCGGAGAACTATCGCTCTACTCCTGACTGATTATCCTCTAAATAATACTCCTGCACAGATCCCGAAAAAGATCCGGAATGATAACAATACACGCGGAACCCATACCGCAAGATGCGTCCCTCTGTGGGTTCATCAAGGACTTTTCGGCATGCAGGATGGCATATGTGATCCTTAATAACCCAGACACTGGTAGAAAACCAACCCGAGATCTGGCTTATTCAAACTCACTCATAATTCCAAAGCGATACATATTCCCAACATCCACCTAATAGCAGTAGAAGATGACATATACGTAACATCTAGAGGAATCCTAATCACCTTTTGCTGACTTAACCAACCCAGCTACCCTATAGCTGGCTAAACTCTTGGAGCGACAAACTCCATTGTGCACTTTCCTGTATGTGCTGCACTCACTTCAACCCTATTGGCCTTTCCCTGATGATCAGAAGTCATGGGTCTCTTCCCGGGACCCTCTACTATACGCACCTAGCACGAACCTCTCTTCTCAAAGTACTCCAAATCGATCTCGCACATGCAACCTCTTGGAAATCATATCATTCAGGGTCAGACACCCTGCCACGCTCATTAGCTCACTGGTCAATGACTAAGCTACAACAACTAGGACATCCTCTGTCCCCAAAATGGGTCACAAACTCCTCCCCGAAGCTTCTTAGATTCTCCAGGACTCTCACCGATTCAACTATGGATCTTGTGCTTCCAATAGTATAGGCCCAATACTACCTTCCACAACTATCCATACTTTCCTCGACAATTCTCCTGAATCCTCCAAGTCACTTCCTCAAACTGGTACACCCATGTCTCACTGAGCCTCACTACTAACCCACTGAAACATATCCTAGGCTTTCCTAGGTTCCCGAACTCACCCAACCCTCAGCTGCTGAAAGATTCCCAATAATGTCAACTAGCTACCTCATGAATATAGCCACATGCAACAGAGATCAGATAATCCTTCAAGTAATAGACCCATCCCTAGAACGGTTGGACTCAGACAAGAGCTGCGTAATAGGGTCAAATCTATCACTATTATATTGTCCAGCCTGTGCCACATGTGACTTAGCATATTCACTTAATAGCTAGCTCACATTACTAGGAGTCCCACAAAGCACAAAGCAAGCAACATTTAGACAATGGGAAAAAAATATAACCATCATATTCCAATCAAACCATTCTACCCTATAATAAGGAATCTGTACATGCAATTCAAAGGATCATACAATCAGGAATAACCTAAACAGGCTGTCATATGACTAACTGATTAGTACTAGCATGCAAGTCTACAAGCACATACAATAGGCATATAAGGCATCCTCCTAAATCCTTAGCCCTAATCTAGCATGTAGTCCTCATAATCATATCATAACATAACATATCATAACATGTATGGGTATCTTGGGGAAAACTTACTTGAGCTTGGCTGATTGCACGCATGACATACCTTGCTCTTTTCAAAGTTCTTTTCTCTTTTCAAATTCTTGTCAAACTCCTTTTTATAAAATGGTTTTACTTTTGAAAATTTTCATACCATGTCCTTAGTTTGAGTCCAGACACACCCGAGAGTGTGCCTGAATCCCTCAAACTAAGGCTCTGATACCAACTTGTAACGGCCCAAAAATCAAGGCTAAAAATTTCATTTTTATTATAGCTAAATGATTGATACCATTTGTTTCAAATATTTCAAATCATCATTAAGTACAATGTTTATAAGATTTTATCCTAAAATCATTCATTGCGGAAATCATATGTGTGCACTGCGATCAATCCGAGCCCTTCCTTTCCAAATCGATGATACTTGAAACCATAAGCAAAACGGTATGCATGAAGCTTAGTGAGTTCCCCAGAGCATACCCCACACAATCCACATAACCACATAATCCATATTAGCTATAACAGCTACATAAACCGTAACAATCGCATAAGCATGCATATACACATATAAAGATGCCACGGAAATCCTCCAAGCTCTTATTCACATACTCACATAAATCATATCAACTACACCAGCAATGCATATAAACATATAGAGAGGCCCTGGAAACCCTCCAGGGTCTTACACCGGGTGCCATGGGAACCCCCACATGGTCTTATCCCAATGCCTCGGGAGCCCCCCGAGGTCTTTCACCTAAGATGCCAAGGAAACCCTCCAATTTCTTACACCCAAGTGCCTCGGGAACCCCCCGAGGTCTTGATGTAAAAGTTGAAGATGTGTTGTAATGAGTCGAAGACTATACCCTTCTTGTACTTTGTAATATATTTACTAAGGCGTCTTAATGTTCGAAGCTTAAATGTAATGTCTTAGTATTTTTTGTATACTTTCATGTTCCCTATAAATAGGGACTTTACTTAGAGTTAGATAAGAAGTCTTTACAGAACTTGTCTTTTTACTCTCTGTAAAACTTTGGAAGTATAATAGAGCTGAAACAAGATCATATTTATATCTCGTGTTCATTCATATCGTTTTTACTCTGACTTGATTCTCATTACTCGATTAACGATTCATCAATTGATATCAGAGCAGAATTCATAATTGTGATCTGATTTTCTATTGAATCTATTTTTTTTAATCGTAAATTTTGGTTCAAAAGTTTCTGCACTATTAGATTCATAAAATCATCAAGGATCATAAGTTTTGATTTGATTCTGCATTGAATTTGCTTAATCGAGTGTTTTTTTCGAATTTCTGTTCAATTCATTCAGTCAAATACAAATTTCTTCAAACTTTCTAAAAAATTCAAATCCGTACAACATTGGCGAATTTTTACATGAACACGATGACTTCTTTCTCGCATCTGTTAGGATCTTCTACTAAAATTCCAATGTTGATTCCAGAATATTACAATCAATGGCTGATAGAATGGAGGATTATCTAAATGGTTTAGATGAAGAACTATGGGTTTGCATATCAAGAACTACACAGCCTCCATCAAATGTTCAAAACATTGGATCTTCGAATTCAACTACTGCTGTTGATGAACGATCTGAAAGAATGAAGAAAAATGAGAAACGTTGTCTAAGGGAATTGAGAGGTACACTACCACCAGTGGTGTACAACTACGTTCGTGGTTGTAAGAGTGCAAAGGAGATATGGAATACTCTCAAGGATAAGTATCAAGGAAGCGAAAAGACGAAAATCAACTCTGTGAAGCAATGTTTGGTGGAGCTGAAGGAATTCAGACAGAAAGATAATGAGACAATTGAGGTCTACTATGATCGTTTCAATGAGTTGATATATCGATGAATCGATATGGTATCACAAGGTCAGCAATGGAATTCAATCTTACATTTTTGATGGGTCTTCGAAAAGAATGGAGAAGCGTGAGCACGATGGTTAAGAATCAGCAAAGTTTCGACACATCTTCTTTGAATAATTTGTATAATCAACTCAAAACTCACGAAAGTGAGATTAATGAGATGGCGGAAGAGTCGGAGCTTAATCTAGGTGGTCCTTTGGCTCTTGTCTTGAAAGTAACTGAAAAATAAACAGTTGAAAGTGGTGATTCGGATGCTGAAGAAGCGCTATTAATGAATTCGGATGATGAAGCAATTGATTTATATTCGAACAACATAATCAAAAAGTTCTTTAAGAAACCGTTCAATCCGAAGTCGAGGCAGAGTGAAGGAAGAGGAAATTTTGTGAACAACGCTATTGGAAAAGAGTAGAAGAATATTGAAAAGAAAGAGGTGAAAGTTACTGAGGAGAAAAGAGAGAAGAAATTGAAAGGTGATTCAAGAGTAGACTGTCACTGTTGCAATGGAGCTAATCATCTTGCGAATGATTGTATGCTTCGTAAGAAAGAAGAGAAGAAGAACAAGGTGAAGGATGAGGCATACTATACGGAGAGGCTGGAGGAAGTAAGAGTGAAGGCGAAAGGAATGACTTCGGTGGCAAAAGGCGAACAGGAAGAAGATGGTACTTATCTGATCTGGTCTTCGGGCTAAGATGATGATGAAATGCGGAATCCGACGCATGGTGCCATGTTTTCTAAATTCGAATATGATTCTGACGAAGAGGTCACAGGAAGATGATTCATATCCAAATCAGTTGACAAGTCTCCGATGACTACGAAGGTACGTTCTATTCTTGAATCTATCAGTTGACAAGTCTCCGATGACTACGAAGGTACGTTCTATTCTTGAATCTTTCAATATTCCTTTAAATACATATAATTCTGAAATTGTTGCTTTTGATGATACTGTTGCTTATTTCAATTCAATTGTTGTGTCTGCTCGTAACGAAGCTAAGAAACTTAGCACACAATTGTTAGAGACACAGAAGAAGCTTGATTCGAAAAATAAGTAAGATAGAGTGCTTAGAAATGCAAATCACAAACATCATGTGTGATAGAGATTCTCTTTCAAGTGATGTAAAACTCTTATTAGCACAAAGAAATATCTACTGTAACTCTGCAAAAAGAATCTATGGAAAACATACAGCATTGCATCATTCTGGTAACATTAGCGAAGAACAACATAGAAAGTTATTACCTTTGCTATCTTTTGAGAGACAGAAGGTTGATAACATTTCTTATGATTGTGAGAAAACAATTGCTGAATTTGATAAAATTCCAGATGATAGATATGCATATGGAATCGTAAAAATAGATGAATGTCTTGATTCGAATGAATTAGCTGATATAGTGAATGATACTTTGACTAAAAATGAACAAATCAATATTTTTAAAAAGACTGAGAATTCAACATCTGACTTACAAACTAAATTTGCTGATATTGAAGATGATTATGATAATATTAGTGAAATCAATGAGTTTGAGGATGTTGATTGTTCACAGTTATCTGTCATTAATTTCACACCAAAATCTAAAGGAAAAGAAATTGTTAAGGATTCGAAAGTTAAGATTGACACTGATAAACCTTTAACTTCAAACGTTTGTGATCTTGATTTGGTTAATGTTCGAGATAGTCAAACAGATGATGGTGATGATGAAAATGATGAAGAAGTTCAAAAGGAACTTACTTTCACCAAAGGATCGAAAGAAACTGAAATTCCACGAAAAGTTATTGATCAAGTGTATGGAGACACTGAAAAATTCGAAAAGGTGTTCTCTGAAAAAGGTGCTCATTATTTGGAAACCAACACCGTGGTCTATCTGAATTTCAAGTGTGATGATGATGTAATATTCCCAAATCAAGTCTTTGTTACTACTGGGAATGTTGAGAATGTAAAACCGGAGCTCAAGCTATTAGTTCAAGAAGACAACAAGAAAACAACAGATGAAGGATTCTTTTCAAGCCAAAGCACTTTCGAAAATAATCTAACAAATAATTTGTATGTTTTTCAAAGACAAAAATCGCAACGAAAATGGGTTGAGAAATCTAAAGTTTTGAAAGAGGTTTTAAAACGAGAAGTCATGGAAGATGAAAATTTTGTCAAATTAAATTCAAAAGAATTCAAAGAACAAATTGACAAATTTTCGAAAGATAATAAAATCTCAAAAAGGAAAGCACGAAAGAAGATTTTCTGGCAAACCATTAAGTCACAAAAGACACAAAATGATTTGAAATTGAAAATGTCTAAAAACACAAAAACACAATTTGTTAAGAAAAATACTACGTTTTCATCATCTTATTCATACAAAAGCAAAAATCTCGCTCAAAACAAGGTTTCAAAAGATCAGAAAACATCATTTTCTTCAAAGGCTCATCATTTTTCAAAGAGATTTCAATATCAAAAAGTTGAAAATTGTTTTTCATATCATTCACAACAAAGGTTTTTAAAACAAAGAAAAAATTTTCAACAAAGATATATTTCGAAAATAACTCCTACAAACAAAGTTGATGGTAAATATGCTCAGAAATTTCTTCCTAATTCAAATGTTGATTTTGTTCCACAAAAACCGAATTTTCCAAATCCTTTGGTGAAACAACCGGCAAAAGTTTTGTACACAAAAGGGTTATCTCAAGCGAAAAACATTGATCACTGGCTTGAAGGTAAAGGTCGCATGTATCAATCAAGGAATTACTGTCACACCCCCAAACCAAGGATGGCGGAAACGTCCAGGGGTGGAGGACTTCATGTACAGTATCACAACAACGTGTATAATAGTGCTCAAAGTAAATACAACCATCATAAATATAATTGAAAAAGTTACTTCAAAGTATATGTTTACATGTTTCAAAATCAATTACAATATGATGACAAAAATAAATTGTTGACGGTTTAACGTCCCATCCTCAAAGCGCTAAAGTTTTCCTGTTTCACTGATTTCCTGAGAATACAAGTAGTTTTGAAAAGTGTCAACAATTAAGTTGGTGAGTTCATAAGAGTTTTGTTTGGAGTAGAAACCGTTTTCCTTTTTAAAAGCGATAGGATATGTATCCAGAAAATCCAGTATTTTCTTAGTTAAGTGTAAACAAAATATTCCTATATGATGCGTTGATGTATCCTAGATTGACCCGTAGATTTCCCCTATAATTGTCCAGCGTATATAAGTTATAGAAGATTTAAGTTAGATAAAACGTCGAATGTAGTGGGTCTTCCCTAGGTCCACAACCCAACGAGGAACAGGAGATGAGGCGGGCACCACCAATTCTAAGCCAATCCAGACTAAATTCTTGTATGACTCAAGCATATACGCTCAACGATTATAGTTTAAGTCTAACGATGCGAACCTTTAATGTGAATATAACCTATACATATCATAGTTCACCGGGGAGTAATAGAGATTAGTGAACCTGAACTATGCATATGAATAGCTTATCGAAAGTGATGGTGATTGTGAATATAACCTATACATATCAAAAGTGATGGTGAATATAACCTATATGATGTGTTGATGTATCCTAGGTTGACCCGTAGATTTCCCCTATAATTGTCCAACGTATATAAGTTATAGAAGATTTAAGTTAGATAAAACGTCGAATGTAGTGGGTCTGCCCTAGGTCCACAACCCAACGAGGAACAGGAGATGAGGCGGGCACCACCAATTCTAAGCCAATCCAGACTAAATTCTTGTATGACTCAAGCATATACGCTCAACGATTATAGTTGAAGTCTAACGATGCGAACCTTTAATGTGAATATAACCTATACATATCATAGTTCACCGGGGAGTAATAGAGATTAGTGAACCTGAACTATGCATATGAATAGCTTATCGAAAGTGATGGTGATTGTGAATATAACCTATACATATCATAGTTCACCGGGGAGTAATAGAGATTAGTGAACCTGAACTATGCATATGAATAGCTTATCGAAAGTGATGTGATGGTGAATATAACCTATACATATCAAAAGTGGTGGTGAATATAACCTATACATATCATAGTTCACCGGGGGTGATAGAGATTAGTGAACCTGAACTATGCATATGAATAGCTTATCGAAAGTGATGTGATGGTGAATATAACCTATACATATCAAAAGTGATGGTGAATATAACCTATACATATCATAGTTCACCGGGGGTGATAGAGATTAGTGAACCTGAACTATGCATATGAATAGCTTATCGAAAGTGATGTGATGGTGAATTCCTTTCTTGTAATTAAGTTCCTAGAGTAGATGAATCATAAACTATACCTATTATAGTTTATTAAATTGTTTGTAATATATATTTACTATAACTATACCGATTATAACTAGCGTGTTCGTTTGTGGGGGTATAATGGCTTAACTATACTTGTTATAGATTATCATAATCGTCCATAGAGGCAATAACTCTTTTGTATGTGTAAAACCTTTAATAATGTGTTTGTTATATAAATAACCCTAAACTATACCTATTATAGTTTATCAATTGATTTCGTGGGTAGTGAGCATAGGCCTTACTTGTCATAATTTACCAATGTTTATATTTTAATGGATATAGCCTCGTAATATCATATATATTTACCATACTTGTGGAGGTGTAAATCCATTTGTTTTCTGATGTATGTCTACGTAAGGATATAAAATTTGTCATATATTGCAACTACACATAATCACATAACGATGTATACCTTGCTCAACATGTTACAAGGTGAAATGAAATTTATAGAGTTTTTCTGTTAATAACATTTTCTGTAACTGTTATTGGAAAAATTGTAGAAAAATCATAAAATGTCCAAATCAAGTTTTGTAACTTCTGAGAGTTTGTAAAATGAGTCTAGTTTGTTCATAATTTTTATTATAATTTTTAATGACCTCTAACTTGGGTGAAAAAGTCCATAATCACAGACTGGTCCGGATTGATGTTTGAAATGATAGGCAGTTTTGTAAAAATCACCATAAATTGTAGAAAAATCGTATGGAGATGTGCAAGTATTAATTTTAAAGCTAAGAAGTGGAACTACATGCACCTAAAACAGTTTTGAAAACAAAAATGTTTAAGATGTCCAAAACAGTCCGTGAATGGAGTGGAACTTTTCTGATGAAAGCTGTTAGAAAAATGTAGTTATGTTCTAAGTGTTTTAACTTGTATTCCCCCCCCCCCCCCCCCCCCCCCCCTAAAAACCTGAGAAAACATGAAAATGTAGGGGTATGAACTCACCTTGAGTGTTTTCAGTAGGTAAGTGTTGAAGAAGAGAAGTGTTCAACCCAAGAACACTTGAAGAATCACTTGAAGATTCGAAGCTCTAACACAAATATATTGGAGTTTGTGTAAGATATCCATGATTTGAGTGGAAATAATTGAGATAATCATAAAGAGAATGGATTATGCTTACCAAATGTGGAGGAAAGACTCAAGATCAGCCCTTGAATCTCGAATTTCTAGAGAGAGAAAGTGAGAGAGAAAAGAGTTTGATCTTCTTGTGAAATGAGAGCAAATGAGAGAAAATGAGGAGAGAGGATGATTATCCAGCTCTCAAAAACGTGGGGATGGCTTGTGAGGGAGGTAAAAGGTACAAGGTATGGTGGAAAGGAGTGTGGGTTGTCATGGAGTGGGTGTGGGGGTTGCTTGCGTCATAAACTAAGGTAAGGTCAACACTCTTCTTTTGTACTTTACCAACTCCTTTTTAGATAAGGTTTTACCGTTAAAATATGATTAAATCATTAATTTAGGGGTCTTATAATTTAAAATAAAGTTTTGGGTGAAAATCCTATGTTAAAATAATTAAAAACGGGCTTAAAACGCAAATTTGGTTGAAAACCGTGAGAAAAAGGCTTCCCAACGAGGCCTCTCGGTCCTAGGCCGAGGTTCGGTCCCTAGGCCGAGGTTCAGGAGAATGCTGATTCGGAGGCGAGAGGCGCGAGCCAGAGGCGAGAAGCGAAGGGACGAGGGTTCGGTCCGAAGGCTAGGTCCGAAGGCTCGGTCCGAAGTCAGAAGGGAAGCTTCGGTCCTCGGTCTAGAGATAAGAGGCTAGAATGTCAAAACCGAACGAATTGTAGTGAACAGTAATGAACAGTACCTTCGGTTTGGTTAGTGAACAGTACCTTTGGTTCGGATCAGCAGCCTTCTTCATCAGGAGGGTTCGATTCCTAAGAGGGGTTTCGGTTCCTAAGAGGGGTTTCGGTTCCTAAGGTCCGTTTTTCGCGTAGACTTCCGTTTTTGGGCTGATTTCGCCAAATTCGAGGGTCGGGATGCCCCGAGTGATTATAGAAAGTTGGGAGAGATTTCGAGAGAGATTTGAGAGAGATTCCACATACTTAGAGAGATTTTGGAGAGATTTGACATTCTTGGAGAGATTTCACATACAAAGAGATATGTAGGAGAGATTTCACATACTTAGAGAGATTTGGGAGAGATTTGACATACTTGGAGAGATTTCTCATACAAAGAGATATGTAGGAGAGATTTCACATACTTAGAGAGATTTGGGAGAGATTTGACATACTTGGAGAGATTTCTCATACAAAGAGATATATGGGAGAGATTTCACATATTTAGAGAGATTTGGGAGAGATTTGACATACTTGGAGAGATTTCACATACAAAGAGATATGTGGGAGAGATTTCACATACTTAGAGAGATTTGGGAGAGATTTGACATGCTTGGAGAGATTTGACATACAAAGAGATATGTGGGAGAGATTTCACATACTTAGAGAGATTTGGGAGAAATTTGACATAAGAAGAGATAGAATGAAAACGACTGAGAGAGGTTTCATTGGTGTCCTTTTTGAGTGTCCGGCTACGCACTGCAAGGTCCGTAAACCCCGTTAAGCCCTGTTTAAGGATCTTGCATACTCCCGATGAGTATGCGACATTGTTTTATCGGTTTGGCTCGCCACGTAACACAGTTTTAGGTTAAGGAGATCTAGATGTACGCACTTTTTGATTTAGAATCTCTCGTTAGATTAGAGAGTTGTTTAGGAGTTACTTAACGTAAGCTCTAGTACTCACGGCAAAATGAGTGGACCGGTTTGACTTGTTGACTTTCGTTGACTTTGACTCGACTGAAAATTGACGGTTGTCACATCATCCCCCCGTTAGAGGGAATTTCGTCCAGAAATTTGAAATCAGGCAAGGAGTTTGAAAATGACTAAGGTCGGCTCTACATTATTTTGATTCTGACTAAGAGATGAGTTATTATACATGAAAACTTAGCTTATACACATTATGATATAACCAATACTAGGCGGATAGTAAAATGTGTGATTCTATTTCAGTTTCACATCCCAACGAGGAAAAGAAACAAAGTCAGAATTCTCACATTCTATTATCTACCAGGTATTCGTTATACATAACTGGGGAATGTATAAGTGAGGAAATCATAACAAATAACTTAGTAATCCTTCTCAATGAATTGGAGTTCCTAGTCAGGGCTAACATTGAACCTAGATGTATTTCGACCGCTCACCTATAGAGTAGCAGCATGTTCTCGAAAGTTTGACCTACATCCCGATGATGCAGTCCCAATACAGAGTCGAAGTAAATTCATAGAATGGTCCCATGGCGGCCTTGGAATTTCCTATTGTTTATGCTCTCAGTTTAATCTTTGGCATTACTACTATGTATGCTTAAATCGATGTTAGACTTAATCAATAAAGAAATTTAGAATTTAAACGTCGGTGTTAGAAACACGTACTAATATTTGCGGGCAGTTCCGGGGTGGTCTCTCCTTCTAAAATCACTTGGTATATAATTTAAGAATTTCTTGGAGTTACCATATGTAAATTGTTTGTAATATAGGGTTCGAGGAAAATAGGTCTACATCTTATTAACGTAATGAAAATTTTGGGCAATGCTACGGTTCCCTTGAATAGTGTAGTTTCCAGATTCTGAAGGATTCGAATGTCTCCATTTAACAATCTAGGTTGGTCGTGTTCTTCGTTCCAGGTTTCCAAGCATTCTACCCAAGGAGGCGTTGGGCCTTGAATAATCGGACGAGGGTTAGGATTCGGAACAAGGGCCATCAGGGTAGGTTCTCCACTTCAGGGTCGGAGTCAGGACCATCAGCAAAGCCTTCAGCTTGGTGACCATCCAAAGGGATTCGATAATCATTCTCTGGCTCCTCTCCGAGCCATTCAGTTTTGTCGTGGTTAGGGTAGTACGGGTCATCGTGGGGAAGGAATTTAGCCATAATATCTTCGCGAGAAATGGGGATATAAGAAATAACTAAGTAGACGTACTAATTAGATAATTGTAAGATGATCTTTATCAGGTACTTCAATATATTGCTTAGTGCATACTAGTCATATGTGTTTGGGACAGGATAGACCTTCGAATAAGCGATCCTAACTCTAAATCCCCAATCCAACGAGAACAGGAAGTAAAGCAAAGACCCACAGATTCTAAGTCTATGACGTCCTGGATACATATAATTTTAATGTATCCACTAGGCAATTATTGACCTATTGATAAAAAATCTATTTAGTTCTCAAATAAGTAATTATAATAACACCAAATACCCCTATGGTATTTCATTGTGGTAGTGTTGGTAAGTTTTTAGACTTGTTGCAACACCTACGACCATTCCTGGGCATATGATAATCATTTCTGGGTGAGACATAGTTGATCAGGCTATGTCATTCCCAGACCTGACTATACATCCCCAAGCCTACTCGTATTGTTCAACAATCGCTACTTTTGTCCCATCCCACCGTGATACTGACCCTAGTGTGTGTGCACATGCTCCTACTTTTACTGAGGAATTATTTGTTTCTAAAAGTATAGTTGTTTTGAAAACTTTAAATCAGAGACTTTCGGTCCCAATGTATTTATAGTTTGTATATCTTATGTGGTTCGATATACTGAGTTCACTATAAACAATGCTCTGATACCAATCTGTCACACCCCCAAACCAAGGATGGCGGAAACGTCCAGGGGTGGAGGACTTCATGTACAGTATCACAACAACGTGTATAATAGTGCTCAAAGTAAATAAAACCATCATAAATATAATTGAAAAAGTTACTTCAAAGTATATGTTTACATGTTTCAAAATCAATTACAATATGATGACAAAAATAAATTGTTGACGGTTTAACGTCCCATCCTCAAAGCGCTAAAGTTTTCCTGTTTCACTGATTTCCTGAGAATACAAGTAGTTTTGAAAAGTGTCAACAATTAAGTTGGTGAGTTCATAAGAGTTTTGTTTGGAGTAGAAACCGTTTTCCTTTTTAAAAGCGATAGGATATGTATCCAGAAAATCCAGTATTTTCTTAGTTAAGTGTAAACAAAATATTCCTATATGATGCGTTGATGTATCCTAGATTGACCCGTAGATTTCCCCTATAATTGTCCAGCGTATATAAGTTATAGAAGATTTAAGTTAGATAAAACGTCGAATGTAGTGGGTCTTCCCTAGGTCCACAACCCAACGAGGAACAGGAGATGAGGCGGGCACCACCAATTCTAAGCCAATCCAGACTAAATTCTTGTATGACTCAAGCATATACACTCAACGATTATAGTTTAAGTCTAACGATGCGAACCTTTAATGTGAATATAACCTATACATATCATAGTTCACCGGGGAGTAATAGAGATTAGTGAACCTGAACTATGCATATGAATAGCTTATCGAAAGTGATGGTGATTGTGAATATAACCTATACATATCAAAAGTGATGGTGAATATAACCTATATGATGTGTTGATGTATCCTAGGTTGACCCGTAGATTTCCCCTATAATTGTCCAACGTATATAAGTTATAGAAGATTTAAGTTAGATAAAACGTCGAATGTAGTGGGTCTGCCCTAGGTCCACAACCCAACGAGGAACAGGAGATGAGGCGGGCACCACCAATTCTAAGCCAATCCAGACTAAATTCTTGTATGACTCAAGCATATACGCTCAACGATTATAGTTGAAGTCTAACGATGCGAACCTTTAATGTGAATATAACCTATACATATCATAGTTCACCGGGGAGTAATAGAGATTAGTGAACCTGAACTATGCATATGAATAGCTTATCGAAAGTGATGGTGATTGTGAATATAACCTATACATATCATAGTTCACCGGGGAGTAATAGAGATTAGTGAACCTGAACTATGCATATGAATAGCTTATCGAAAGTGATGTGATGGTGAATATAACCTATACATATCAAAAGTGGTGGTGAATATAACCTATACATATCATAGTTCACCGGGGGTGATAGAGATTAGTGAACCTGAACTATGCATATGAATAGCTTATCGAAAGTGATGTGATGGTGAATATAACCTATACATATCAAAAGTGATGGTGAATATAACCTATACATATCATAGTTCACCAGGGGTGATAGAGATTAGTGAACCTGAACTATGCATATGAATAGCTTATCGAAAGTGATGTGATGGTGAATTCCTTTCTTGTAATTAAGTTCCTAGAGTAGATGAATCATAAACTATACCTATTATAGTTTATTACATTGTTTGTAATATATATTTACTATAACTATACCGATTATAACTAGCGTGTTCGTTTGTGGGGGTATAATGGCTTAACTATACTTGTTATAGATTATCATAATCGTCCATAGAGGCAATAACTCTTTTGTATGTGTAAAACCTTTAATAATGTGTTTGTTATATAAATAACCCTAAACTATACCTATTATAGTTTATCAATTGATTTCGTGGGTAGTGAGCATAGGCCTTACTTGTCATAATTTACCAATGTTTATATTTTAATGGATATAGCCTCGTAATATCATATATATTTACCATACTTGTGGAGGTGTAAATCCATTTGTTTTCTGATGTATGTCTACGTAAGGATATAAAATTTGTCATATATTGCAACTACACATAATCACATAACGATGCATACCTTGCTCAACATGTTACAAGGTGAAATGAAATTTATAGAGTTTTTCTGTTAATAACATTTTCTGTAACTGTTATTGGAAAAATTGTAGAAAAATCATAAAATGTCCAAATCAAGTTTTGTAACTTCTGAGAGTTTGGAAAATGAGTCTAGTTTGTTCATAATTTTTATTATAATTTTTAATGACTTCTAACTTGGGTGAAAAAGTCCATAATCACAGACTGGTCCGGATTGATGTTTGAAATGATAGGCAGTTTTGTAAAAATCACCATAAATTGAAGAAAAATCGTATGGAGATGTGCAAGTATTAATTTTAAATCTAAGAAGTGGAACTACATGCACCTAAAACAGTTTTGAAAACAAAAATGTTTAAGATGTCCAAAACAGTCCGTGAATGGAGTGGAACTTTTCTGATGAAAGCTGTTAGAAAAATGTAGTTATGTTCTAAGTGTTTTAACTTGTATTCCCCCCCCCCCCCCCCTAAAAACTTGAGAAAACATGAAAATGTAGGGGTATGAACTCACCTTGAGTGTTTTCAGTAGGTAAGTGTTGAAGAAGAGAAGTGTTCAACCCAAGAACACTTGAAGAATTACTTGAAGATTCGAAGCTCTAACACAAATATATTGGAGTTTGTGTAAGATATCCATGATTTGAGTGGAAATAATTGAGATAATCATAAAGAGAATGGATTATGCTTACCAAATGTGGAGGAAAGACTCAAGATCAGCCCTTGAATCTCGAATTTCTAGAGAGAGAAAGTGAGAGAGAAAAGAGTTTGATCTTCTTGTGAAATGAGAGCAAATGAGAGAAAATGAGGAGAGAGGATGATTATCCAGCTCTCAAAAACGTGGGGATGGCTTGTGAGGGAGGTAAAAGGTACAAGGTATGGTGGAAAGGAGTGTGGGTTGTCATGGAGTGGGTGTGGGGGTTGCTTGCGTCATAAACTAAGGTAAGGTCAACACTCTTCTTTTGTACTTTACCAACTCCTTTTTAGATAAGGTTTTACCCTTAAAATATGATTAAATCATTAATTTAGGGGTCTTATAATTTAAAATAAAGTTTTGGGTGAAAATCCTATGTTAAAATAATTAAAAACGGGCTTAAAACGCAAATTTGGTTGAAAACCGTGAGAAAAAGGCTTCCCAGCGAGGCCTCTCGGTCCTAGGCCGAGGTTCGGTCAGGAGAATGCTGATTCGGAGGCGAGAGGCGCGAGCCAGAGGCGAGAAGCGAAGGGACGAGGGTTCGGTCCGAAGGCTAGGTCCGAAGGCTCGGTCCGAAGTCAGAAGGGAAGCTTCGGTCCTCGGTCTAGAGATAAGAGGCTAGAATGTCAAAACCGAACGAACTGTAGTGAACAGTAATGAACAGTACCTTCGGTTTGGTTAGTGAACAGTACCTTCGGTTCGGATCAGCAGCGTTCTTCATCAGGAGGGTTCGGTTCCTAAGAGGGGTTTCGGTTCCTAAGGTCCGTTTTTCGCGTAGACTTCCGTTTTTGGGCTGATTTCGCCAAATTCGAGGGTCGGGATGCCCCGAGTGATTATAGAAAGTTGGGAGAGATTTCGAGAGAGATTCCACATACTCAGAGAGATTTTGGAGAGATTTGACATTCTTGGAGAGATTTCACATACAAAGAGATATGTGGGAGAGATTTCACATACTTAGAGAGATTTGGGAGAGATTTGACATACTTGGAGAGATTTCTCATACAAAGAGATATGTGGGAGAGATTTCACATACTTAGAGAGATTTGGGAGAGATTTGACATACTTGGAGAGATTTCTCATACAAAGAGATATGTGGGAGAGATTTCACATACTTAGAGAGATTTGGGAGAGATTTGACATACTTGGAGAGATTTCACATACAAAGAGATATGTGGGAGAGATTACACATACTTAGAGAGATTTGGGAGAGATTTGACATACTTGGAGAGATTTCACATACAAAGAGATATGTGGGAGAGATTTCACATACTTAGAGAGATTTGGGAGAGATTTTACATAAGAAGAGATAGAGTGAAAACGACTGAGAGAGGTTTCATTGGTGTCCTTTTTGAGTGTCCGGCTACGCACTACAAGGTCCGTAAACCCCGTTAAGCCCTGTTTAAGGATCTTGCATACTCCCGATGAGTATGCGACATTGTTTTATCGGTTTGGCTCGCCACGTAACACAGTTTTAGGTTAAGGAGATCTAGATGTACGCACTTTTTGATTTAGAATCTCTCGTTAGATTAGAGAGTTGTTTAGGAGTTACTTAACGTAAGCTCTAGTACTCACGGCAAAATGAGTGGACCGGTTTGACTTGCTGACTTTCGTTGACTTTGACTTGACTGAAAATTGACGGTTGTCACAATTACCCTCAACAACAAATCAAAAATGCTTATGAGAAGTATGTGAATACTTCGTCAACTGGAAGTTCATCGTCAAAAGATTTGAATGTCTCAGTAAAGAAGTGGAGAGCAGTTGTGAAAGAAACGAATATTGAACGATAATCTCAGAAAATGAAGGAATATGTCAGTGAAAATCCCAAACCTTCGAAGACCTATGTTTTGAATCCTTTACCTAGTGATGTGGACTTAATTGATAGTATCAAAACTAAAGTTTGTGATTCGGTTATGAGTAATGCATTTCATTTTGTTCTTAAAACTAATTTCCAAGGACCCAAACAGCCTTGGGTACCTAAATTCTTTCAATGATCGCAAGTACTTTGTGAGGAGAAATATGATGAGAAATGGTATATTGAGAGTGGTTGCTCACGTCACATGACTGGAAGAAGGGATAACTTGCGAGATTATCGACGCCTGGATAATGCTGGAGTTGTGAAATTTGGCAATAATCATAAATGTCAAGTCAAAGGCTATGGAAAAGTAACGAATGGTCAATTCATTGTAAATCGAGTTGCGTATGTCAAGGCCTTAAGCATAATTTGATAAACGTTTCACAACTAGTTGTGGGCACTGGAAATAAAGTTGTGTTTAATGAAGCAAGATGTATTATTTCGGAGATTGAAACAAATGAAGTGTTGCTGAAATCAAAACGACATGGCGATATGTTTACTCTTGATATCAAAACTGATTATTGGGAAACCTTCAATTTGTTTACTTTCGAAAGCTAAATCCGATGTTAGCTGGTTATGGAATCGTCGGTTATCTCATTTAAATTTTCAAAATTTAAATAAGTTAGTAACTGAAGATCTTGTTCGAGGCTTACCTGTATTAAAATTTGATAATGATATTTTATGTGCAGTTTGTGAACAAGGGAAACATCATCGGAAAGGACATCCATTTGTGATAGATTTGAAAATTGTGGAACCATTGGAACTTCTTCATATTAACCATTGTGGACCATCAACTGTTGAAACTCTCAACAAGAAACGATACATTTTAAAGTATCACCTAAGTGCCTTGGGAACCCCCCGAGGTCTTGACCTAGGATGCCAAGGAAACCCTCCAAGGTCTTAGACCTAAGTGCCTCGGGAACCCCCCGAGGTCTTCCATGCAAGTATCAGAAAGACCACTAACATATCACATACCACAAAATTAATTAACATAACACATAATCACTAACATACTCCCTATCACATAACCAGCTAGCATGCCACATAATACAACTTCAGCTAGTGTATCACATAACGTAAAATGGGACGGCATTGTTGCCTTACACCCATTGGTATGGAGAGGAGACTCAAATGGCACTGCTTAAGTCCTGCGGATAAAACTCCAGTGCTGGTTGACAGGTTCCCTAACTGTCAACATCAAACAATACCCAATTAATAATTGGTTCCTAATGCATAACCACCACTCCACACTTGGGCTAAATGACTACTTTACCCTAACTTAGCTTTATTTAGTCCAAGGCCCAATCCAAAGGCCCAAAAGTCAAACCATGGAACAAAGCCCAACATACGGCCCAATTTTCCAAATTGGGCCCAACCTTTACATGGTCTCATTTAAAGGCCCAACCATTTAGTTCAGTCCAACATTCAGCATTCTAATGGCCTAGTATTATATAATCATTAAGGCCTAAACTATGGCCCATCTATGACGAAATTTTCCAATTTGGGCCCAAACCCCTTACATGGGCCTTACCCTAGGCCCATTAAACTATTCTAGCCCAATTTTTTGTTCTTAGATGGCCCATTATTATCTCAATCATCAAAGCCCAATAGAAAGGCCCAACTGAAATTAGGTTTTCACACAAAATGATGATTAGTGTTAAGTGTTCCTTCTTAACCAATTAAGGACTTAATCCATTAAGTCCAATATTGCCTTTAGGTTAATTTTCCAATGTTGTTAATTAATATTTTAAGTTTATTAACCTATTCTAGAGCGGGTCGCGATAAATCCCCAAAATTAGGGCTTCATGGCATTTAGGGCTTTCCAAACCCAATACAATCCGACTACACCCGAAGTTAAGTCCTTAGGCCCATTAGGGCTTCATTAGGCCCATTGCTCCATTAGGCCCACTTTTTCCAACACCCCATACGAGTCCACACAACAAAGCACACCGTCACCAAACACGGTGGTTGGTGGCGGTAGGAGGCGGCAGCCACTACCCTACGGTGGTGGTTTGAGTTTTCATTTCATTATTCTTCTTCTAATTACATTTTACAACCCAAAAATAAACACACACTAAAAGGTGAGCACACACACACACAACCACCTAGTGGTGGCCGGTGGTGACATGCGGAGGCAGCCACCACCTCACGGTGGTGGTAGCGGCTGATCGTGATTTTCCGTTTAGGCAAAAACACTTTGACAAAGAAATATAGCCACACACACTACAATAAACACACACTACACCCTTTGCCCAGAATAGTAAGACAGCCGCCCACCTGTGGCATTGGCGGCATCAGGACCCCAGTGAGGCGGCAACAACGTCAATGGCGGCGACAGAAACGAGCAGAACATCTATTGAAGTGCATAATAGGCAACGAAATCACTTAGGGAACAAGAAGGCAGCGGCGGTGCCAACAACCGCCTCTACCGACGGAACTACGACAGTAGAAAGAAGAGAAGAAAGAGAATTGGCCAGAACAGCAAAAACGACAGCTTCAACACCCAAAGATGGCTTCGTCTTTAACGAAAATGGTGCCATGGCAGTCACCAATGGTTCACAACGGTGACGTGATTCAAGGCAGCGGCTGAAGATGAGGAACCAGCAACACCACTTGCCCCGACGCGGTCTTCAGCTTCCTTGGCTTCACCGGAGGCAACTTGTGGTGGCATTGGAGCATTCATAGCGGCTGCAGCAGGTTTGTGGTGGTGGTTTTGGCGCCCGAAGTTGAAGGAGGAGGGTGGCGGCCGGCGATGGGAGGCATAAGGATGGAGATGACGATCGTAACATGGTTACTAGGGTAAGGGTTACATGGATGGGTTTATACCCGCTACCAATCCAAACTTATTGCCATAATGGCATAAACAATCCCTCCCCATAACATTTTCTTTTAGAGTAAGACCAATATTTACAATTTAAACCCTGATCCCATAAATTTCTTTCATAATAGATTCTTAAATTACCAATCATCCCCCAAGCCTTCAAATCTTTTCAATTTAAATCCATTAATTACCAAACACACCCTGTCTTCTGAAACCCTTCTCAAATTAAATCTGTAACTTACACTTTTAACCCCCAACTTCAAAATTATGACAATTAGCTCCTTGAAATCACACCTCGCTATATAATTATTGATTTTAGGTTATGATTCATTAATTAATTTATTTATTTAATTCATTAAATAAATAGGGTGTTACATGGTTGTACCCGGTTAAGCCGATTTGAGTTATGGTTTGGTTTTAACACCAGTAGATGGTAGTTTGAACCCTAAGTGGGACAGAACTAGTGATTTTTCTTGGAGGATCGTCGATCTGTTTAGGTTTATAATATTGAGAGAATCATCTCTATGGATCTGCAGTGCGTATATGTGGGATCTCGGTTCAGGATTTGGTGAAGGCAGGGGTATATAGTAGGTAGCGATCGGATGTATATGTTTAGGAGACACATGAGTTGTCCCTCAGTAGGAAGTGGTTGGTCAATGAGATCGTTGTAGCTATTGGTTTCTTTTGAGGGTGACAAAGAATAGATGAGGAGCCGCTAGGACCACTCGGGTTGAGTATTGGTTGTGGAGGGAATTTGTTAGCTCGTTACATGGATTTCTACTTATAATCTAGCTTATTCAGAGGTCAATTAGGGAATCAGTTTCAGAATTGGGTGTGTTCAGCTCCAAGTGGGTTTTAGATCATTTGATCTAACGTCAATGCATCCTTGATTTCTAGTCGCATCGTTCGTCATTCATCGAAGGTTCTCCGAAAGTTTTAAGTTGTGACAGTTGAAGTTTAATGGATGTGTTAACCTATCATCATGTTTAGTGTGTTTTATACTCCTTTGATCTCTGGGTATGTTTACCCTCCAAGATGGTGGTGTGTAATTTTGGTTCATAATCGGCTTAGGTTTTGGAAGCATTCAGGATCACCTTGAAAGTCTTCATGAGCTGGTTACATATTGGTAGAATCTGTTCAATCTCAACCAAGGAATAGGGTCTTGTTCCGATCATTCATGGGGATATTGTCTATTAGTGATTGAGGTTTGTTGTTCGATAGAACTCTGGTATTTCTCTCCTTTTTTAATGATGTTATGGGTTCTCTATGGATGTGCATTGGGGTAATTCACTATATGTATTTCTGAGAGGGGTGTATGTGACTAGACAAGATAGCATTGGATCACTTAGTTCGAGTTATATGCATGGTTCTTTTAGGTTATGGCCTTTGAATTGGATCAAGAATACGGACATTATCCTATTATCGAGTCTTGTGTGGCCATGATTTCATCATATTTTGCATTAATAGCAGAGTGTTCTGTGAAAGGAATTATTTGTGGTAAGACCATGGGTGGTTACCATGGCGGGATAGACGTGTCGTAAGACTACGGGGTGGTCATAACATTCATTGGATTGACAGATAGTATGGAAGTGTTATAAGTATGTGATGGGATCGTAGCATTCACCAGATTGAAGTAAACCATCGTTGGGGTTGTCGTGAGTATAAAAGAGGATCAGCTCACGTTTTGGGCAAGGTGGATAAATGTTGGGTGAGAATTGTGGGCTAGTAATTATGGCAATGCAGGTGGGACCTAGTAGAGACCGGTTAGGTCAAGGAATTAGATTATGGTTTTAGTAGGATGATTATGTGGCCAGTGAGTGGCATACAATGGTGCATAGGCTAGAATAGCCTTATTTGTTGGACTCCCAGAAACCTGGTGGTTAAACTAGGTGCGAGACTGACAGTCTCAGTGATGTTTTAGGGATTTTATATCCCGATTTAGGGAATGGTTGTCGTTAATCAGAAGATTTCAGGTGAAATGCTAGTGTAAATCCTTGGATCTCAGGTTATGGATTATATATCGAGTTGGCTCTTGGTTGAGATTCACATCAAGAATCGTTAGTGTATAAGTGCAAAATTTGTATCTCATCAAGTTATGGATTTAGGAATTTATATGTCGGGTTATCAGTTGGAAGGTTCAGGGTCAAAAAGGTTTTAATTCTGATGGTAGGAGGAGACCCTCATGATTGTGTTCCAGAATGGCTCTACCTGTGCGGAGGTCATGCAAGTTATGGGGCTTCGTAATTATAGAAGTAGCATTTTGGATCGACAGATGTGGGTTCAGTGATTTGTTCAGCACTAGAAGGTTTTGTACAGAACATTGATTCTCAGGAGGGTGGTAAGGAGTGATTTCAAGGACGAAATAGTGGGGGAGAATTGTAACACCCTGTTCCGAATCATTTCTTATATGGGGGTGGTGACCCGAAGACCGAGTATTATCAGGCTTAGGGCCTTTGAGGAAAAGAGATTTAGACCCATTTGGGCGTGGATAATGTAATTTGGATAATCAGAGAGTTTGTTCTGTGTTTTGGCGCCAAGGGGTATTTTGGTAAAGTGTCAGTTTGGGCTTTTATGAATTTTGGATTTTTTTTTTTTGAAAAGTGTAAAGGCAAGGATGAGTTGATAGAAGTGTAGAGTTCGTCGTTACTTTTTCATGGATATAAAGAACTGAAAGGTTTAGTATGCTCAAGAATCATATTAAAGTGATATTTCTAATTAACATATGATACTAATGGGTCACACTAACAACAACTTGATATAATTGATTATTTATTAGAAATCATATTTTAATAAATATTCAATAAAACTCTTATAATTAAATTGGGAATTATGTATTTCCAGGAAATAATTAATTTTCATTAGCAAGTAATATAACATATTATTTCATAATGTATGAATAAATAAGTCATGTACAAAATTTTGGACTAGGTAAGCTTTTTGTGTTTTAGCAAAAGACAAAGTTTATATCTTATAAACTTTGAGTTTATAAAATATAAACTTTTTCTTCTTTTTCTTCTCATTATGGCTGAAATTAATTAAGTGAGTCAAAAGGAGGGATGACTTTCCAATTTGTTTAATCATAAGTAATGAGAAGCATGGGGGACAATCTAGCTAGTAGATGCATGGGTGCTTAATGGTTAAAGAGCCATGAGTTATGCACATGCTTTAAAAGGTGTAAAGGCTTTCATTTAGATGGGGCTTCCACACATAAAAAATCGTAACCTCCTTAGAGGAGGTTACTCTCTTTCTTTTGTTCATCATTTCATCAAGATTACTTGCATTTTCAGGCCCTGTTTAAGTTCATATTGGTTATGAACTTAAAGCTTAAGGGATTAAGAGTTTATGGACTAACATCTACATCAAGTTGAGTCATTTTTGGTGTCTTAAAGATTCATTTTCTTCATCAACTTGCAAGCCTCCCAAGGGGATCCAAAGAACAACAAGGGTTGTTATTTCTTATTCCTTTCTATGGTTGATGTTTTTATCTTTCTATAACTTGCAAGAAGATCATTGGTGGGTATAAAATGTTTATGTTATTTTCAAAAATCATAAGTCTTCCGTTGCCATTTCTCTTGTTTTTTGAAACTAATTTTGAAATAAAACCCAAAAATTAGTATCAAGAGCCACCTTGCAAGTTTGGTTACATTTTTTATTTTTTGAAATCTTAGTTTTTGGAGAATATGGATAAAAAAAATTTGTATAAAAAAAGTGCATACATATTTTCTATGACAACTTTATAATTGTTATTTTATGTGAAAAACGTTTCATGCATATTTTGTCATTTAAAATTGTCTAAGAAAAACAATTATTGTTTTATGTGTATGTTGATGTAATTATGTGTATAAACTAGCCAATGACCATATTGATTGTTGTGTTGTTGTGTTTGTTGTTTTTATTGTAAAAATGGTTTTAATAATTTACTTATTCATATGGTATGTAATAATTAAATAGATTAGTTTTCTTGTTTATTTTTTAAAGTAATAGATTAGTTTTTAGAAATAATTTATTTGTACAAAGATGTAACAAGAAATGAAGTTGGAGCCATTTTTTAAAGACAAAAGGGCAAAATTTCGAGTTCTACATGTGCTGGGTAGAAAGATGACACTTTCTGAAAAGTGTAATGAATGTTACGCATGTGTTGAACATGTGCTGAACAGAAAGATGACACTTTCTTAAAAGTGTCATAAAGGCTAAAAATTTTCCTTTAAAGAAGCCCTTCAAATATTTTGCAAGCAATTGATGTTTACTCAAGTGGGAGCTTCTACAACAACATTAAAAGAAAATTTTTGGTCCCCTTAAATGTCCATTTAGGAATGGATGTGGCATTTTTGTGTTGGTTCACAAGAAATGTCATTAGTTTGTTATGTTTATGCATATATCTTTTTATACATGTTTGTGTTGCTTATTTTATGCAATTATTATGTGTGATTGATAAATTAGTTTTTCACATGCTAAAATAATTTTGGACAAAATAAACATCATATAAAGTTTGGGTTTTCAAAATTGGACATACGATATAACAAGTTATTATTTAAAAATAAAACTTGGTTTTATAAAATCATTAATAACGACAAATTTTGAAATACTCCATTATAAGTTTTAAAATTGTGATTTTTGTAACTTATACAAACTCCAAATATATAAGAAATAAAATATAGTTCTATTAAAGACTTAAAAGGTTCAAATGCACTCAAGCTTAATAACGGTTATTAAAATTGAATTGCGTCAATTATATAAAAACTAGCTTTTTATATTGAACCTTTCAAAGTGATTTTCTTTTGATAATTGATATCATGGTTTATTATATGAATGTAATAAACATGATATAATATGTTTTTAAACAAGAATTATAAAACATATGAATACCCTTTTTACAAACCTCAAATCTATGCAATCCTTTTGAAGAATAGTCACAAATCTCTTATGCACTATTGGATAAAGGATACCTAACCGCTTAGTGTTGTCTCATGATGGCCGGGGTGTCTTCGCTATTTCTATAACCAAGTTATAGGACGATTACACAAGTTTTTTAAATTGGATGATTTCATCGGAAATCTTTTATGATAAAGGATACTTAAGCAAGAGAAATTCGAGGCATAGATGGGATCAACCATGTCGAATTAAATTTGTTATTAGAGATCCCATAAATATAGGAATTATATAGCAAGATATAATTGATAATCGATATCTGCCGAGTTGAATTCAAATGGATGAGATAAAGGATACCTAACAATTTATTTGTTTTGCAACTTGGATCCTAAACTTTGATAATTAATGTTTTTGGAAACTAAAAGGGTATTAATTATTAAAGATTAAATATTGAAAATACTAAATGAATTTTGTTAATATTTTATAGTTAAATAATTCATTCTTATTATCCTGAATTGTTATTTTCTTTAATGACTTAATGAAACAATAACATTTAATAGATACAACTTCAATGAATGGGTTCATGTTTTAAGAGACAATCTCATGAAAGATATGAAATTGTATACACTTAAAGGTCCTAGTTTTAAACTATTTGTTTTGAGCAATTAAACATGAACATGATACCTAGTAAAGGCATCATTGTGATGCTAAATATGCTTCTAACATCAAGCTAGGAATAATTATTCATGACTTCTAGGAAGTCTTGGATAATTTAAACATATATCTAATGATATAGCAGGTCAAACAATATTCCAATAAATACATTGATATTTTATTTGAAGCTAATTTAAACATTGGAATAATGCAAGGCTAAAAGAATCATCTTGTGTGATCTAGGAGGCCCATGTTTTATGGACTTAACACATTTAAGCCCAAAAAATTAACTAAAGCCCATACAGATGGATGTTGTTTCTTTTGTGAAGAAACCGGACACTAGAAGAGGACTTACTCCTTTTGTTTGGAAAGAAAAGTATGGAAGAGACTAGTACTTCTAGTATCTACAAGATAGAACTCATACTTCTTATATAACACTTAGGTGCTTAATACTTAAATGTTAATCTAATATTTGTAAATGGCTTCCATATATTTATTGAAGAGTATTGAAACTACACTCTTGGAGTTTAGTATATTATTTATGCTTAGAACATAAATTCCTTGTAGTGTAAAACAACATTTGTTTTGGAACAATGTATGTTTTAATTTAGCATATGTAAATTTATGTCTCAATTATTTTATTCAAATGTTTGATAATTTACTCAACCATTTTTTTTCATAATGATAATATTCATATTCTGAAATGATTAACTTCTATTTATGAGACTACATCTCTTAATAGAATTATAAAGTAAATAACAACATTTTTATAAATAAAATTAAGTTCTATATGTAAGCACTTTTTGACTTAAACTTGTTCTAAATCAAACTCATCTTTGTCATTGTTATCTTTATTATATAAATGGGATTCACATATTCCAACTTCAAGAAATGGATCTTTGAAGGAAAATAATGTAGTTTATTTGACATATGTGAAACTTATTTATATGTAAAGGATTCCGAATGATATTTTCACTAAAGTGTAGAGAAAATAATTAAGGAACTATACACTTTGGTGTATGACTTCCTTTCTAATGAACGTCTGAGATTAAGCACAAGATACCCAATCACCTTTATTAACAACTATAGTAATTTTAATTATATTTTACATGGTAAACCATAATTGTGAAATCTTTGTCAAAGGTTTCAAAAGTTGAGATACAAACCGGTAAGAACCATCTAAGGCCTTAATGATTTTAAAGGATGAATTAAATCTTGCTTGGTATGATTTACTTTCTAATCGGTAGAAACATCCTCCTTCAATCTATTTGGGATAATACTTCAATCACTATTATTTGTATCTTGAATACAAAGACCAACTAACAAGTAGATTAAACACTTTATAAGATTTAGTATGGAAGGGCTCCATCCTCATCTTACGTAATTTTTTGTGGGTTTGAAGTCGATGTTGGAATAAAGCTTCTAAACCCAAAATCTACTAAATACATATTTGTAAATATAATACTCTAAATGTGGCTTAGATTGTTATATGAAAACTCGCCAAGAATAAGTCCTCTTATTCTTGTGAAAGCTAAGTTAGTAGAAAGCAAGTTTCTAATGACAAAGCAAGTGAGAGGTACATGGGACTTGAAGTAGCTCAATAACCGGAACCTTATGTAGTAATAGTTGGCACTAGTCTTAACAAGGATTATTAAAAATTGAATAATACCTATCCACAAAGACAAATTGTTCGCATTAGTGGTAGAAATCATCTATGACTTGAGAAATGCGGAATCTCTCATTGATGAGCTTTTATTGATGGTTTCTAGAAAATCAATCAAATACGAAGATGATATGTCAGATCTCGAATCTGATAAATGACTTAGAGTCATTAACATGATATGTAATCCATGTATGAGAATCAAGTATGGGCTTGCTTAAAATTTATCTCTATAGAAAGGCTAGAAGGACTAAATGATTCATCTAGAAAGAATAAATTACATGGATAACCATACACATTTAAAGAAAGACTTATTATAAAAGGATTTTCTCATACTTATGTCATTGACTATGGTCCTCATCATACTCATGACATTGACTATGATCAAATATTTTTCACAAGTAGCTATGATTAGATCAATAAGGATATTATTTGCTATAAATTCATATTCTTAATATGAGATATAGCTAATAGATTTCAAGAGAAACCGCTTCTTGATAGACATCTACTAGAAGATATCTATAGAGCTTAGCCAAGAGGTTTTCTTAATCCATGTTATCCTAAACAAAATGTGTAGATCTTGAGATCCACTTGTGGATATAAAGCAAACATCTCAATATCTTAATCATCATTTTGATCTAAAACCCGAAGGTATGTTTTTATATCAAAATGAATAAAACAAGTGTGTTTACTAAGAACTAGTAGGAGCATAGTGAAATTCCTAATCTTGTATGAATGAGACATACTTACTCATTTTAAATCACATTCTGACTAAGCAATGTCATTTTCACCTTGACTCAAAAAGTGTTTCTAAAATGAAAGACTTAGGAAGGAGAAGATATATTCTTGGAATGTAAAATCTATAAGGGATGGATAAATGAATGTTAAAAGTTTGATATCCTTATACATATATTGGAAATATCTTGAAAGGGATCAAGACACAAGATACTTTTGGAGAATTCTCGGCAATGTCATATGGAACCATTTTGAGCTAGCCTCAAAATTACATAACACATAGGTTTGAACTAGATGAAATGATTTATATTCTATTTTCTTGTCAAATGAATTCATCATTTACGCCATATTATGCATAGGACGTTGTATTTGATCATGCTGTAAGCATGTCATAGGATACTAATTGAATACATGGTTAAGTCACTGGATGACTAAGAGAGCGTTCAAAGAGTACCTTAGAATAACTAAGAGAATGTATAAGAGACAATCATTTTAGAAAGGATCTTTGTGGAAAGAGCTACACAATATGTTAATTTCTAAAAAGATATAAATAATTAAGAATAATAATTGAATTTTGACTTCATTATGTAATGAAAGGTAAGTTTTGTTGGAACGGGCTCCAAGCAAAACATAATGACACAATCTACTACAAAATAAGAATAAACTACTTTAGAAGTTGAATTCAAATATGATTTGATGAATGGGAGCATTGAAAAACTATGTTGATTTTTTCCATTCATGGATTACATAGAAATCTTTGTGACTTCGAGAGTATACTTAATCTAGCTAAGAGACTCTATGTCACGAAAGAACACCAATCATATTCTCCAAAATATATAACTACACTTAGAGTAAAGTTAAGTATGGAGATGATAGTATTCACAAAAATTCAAAATTAAATTTTGTCAGATCCATTGATAAAGTCATTCTTTTGAGCTAAGTATGAATGTTCACACTTCAACTATAAGACGTTATTATTCTAGAAATGGGTTTTTGATTTGGATTTAGTATTGGGATATTGGAACATTATAACAACTATTAGAAAATGTTATGATATATTGGGATATAGTCATCACATTAATACTTGTTGTATTCTATATTAACATGTTTAATCCATGAATAATGTTATTATTCTAAAGGTTCGTAGTCAGTTATAATTATGGGTGCAATTATAAAGTAAGATTAATATGAATTGGATTGGTTGACTCTCACTAGATAAAACTAGGCAAGTTGTTGTAACAAAGTTTCATAGGTACTTGTCAGAGAACTAGTATTGAACTGACCTACATCAAGATCATCTCATGTATCGCTATCATGAATGAAACTTGATTAAAAGGTACTATCTTTGCATCCTTAACACCTGAGATACATAGTGGGATTTAAGTGTAGGGAGTATTATGCTTTGATGTGGTCAAATGTTGTTCCTTAACCGGGTAGTTATAAAATCCCTTTTTAGGTATGGTGTGAACTATGCAAGAGGCTTATTTAGTCAAGATGGGATTTGTTCCTCTTATATGTTGAGAGATAGATATCTAAGGCGCCTTACCAAAAGTTGAACAGCAAATGAGATTGATCGTATCCGTATCTCGTGTTCAACTTGATGTTTGCAGCAAAGGGATAACTGATAAACTTACCTTATACACCAATTATAGCTTTCAACTTTTTGGGAGTTGGGCGTTGATAGAATGGCACAAAGTCATATGTTGTTGGGGGTAGTGAAATGTTTCTAGACGTTCACCACTATCTATATCTGTTTAATATGAATCTTGTGCAAGTGGGAGATTGAAAGGTCTAGTATGCTCAAGAATCATGTTAAAGTGATATTGCTAATTAATATATGATACTAATGGGTCACACTAACAACAACTTGATATAATTGATTATTTATTAGAAATTAATTTTAGTAAATATTCAATAAAACTCTTATAATTAAATTGGGAATTATTTATTTGTAAGAAATAATAAATTTTCATTAGTAAGTAATATAACATATTATTTCATAATATATGAATAAATAAGTCATGTACAAAATTTTGGACTAGGTAAGCTTTTTGTGTTTTAGCAAAAGACAAAGTTTATATCTTATAAACTTTGAGTTTATAAAATATAAACTCTTTCTTCTTTTTCTTCTAATTATGGCTAAAATTAAGTGAGTCAAAAGGAGGGATGGCTTTCCAATTTGTTTAATCAAAAGTAATGAGAAGCATGGGGGACAATCTAGCATGTAGATGCATGGGTGCTTAATGGTTAAAGACCCATGAGTATTGTGCATGCTTTAAAAGGTGGAAAGGCTTTCATTTGGATGGGGCTTGTACACACAAAAACCGTAACCTCCTTAGAGGAGGTTACTCTCTCTCTCTCTCTTTTATTCATATTTTCTTCAAGATTACTTGCATTTTCATGCCCTATTTAAGTTCATATTGGTTATAAACTTAAAGCTTAAAAGATTAAGAGTTTATGGACTAGCATCTACATAAAGTTGAGTCATTGTTGGCTTCTCAAAGGTTCATCTTCTTCAACTTCCAAGACTCCCAAGAGGATCTAAAAAAATAACAAAGGTTGTTATTTCTTCATCGTAAACACATTTGAATTGGGGGGGGGGGGGTTACGGCCAAAAGAGGTCCACCAAAGGTGGTTTGCAGCCTTAGGGGGTCCATTGTGGTGTTTACGGCTTAAAAGTGATCTAGAATGGTGTTCATGGTCAATATTAGGTGCTTAGGGTGGTTCACAAAGTGTCCTCTTGGGAGTTGTTCATGGCCAAACATGACCCATAAGGAGGTGGTTCACAGTCATGGACCTTCCTAGGGGTTCATGGTCTTGATGTATAGATAACCTTAATATGTTGATTCTATTGTTTATGTGATTTATATTTGATGTAAGTTCAACCTCCCATTTAATTTCATAGCTCATGAGAGTTCTAGGGTAACATAGTTCACAAAAATTTACATTACCATTACATAATAATAGTATCGCTATAAGTATTACATATACGAGACTCCTTTGGCTTGGTTTTTGGACTTGAAATTTCTAGTTGTGACATCATCCCCCCGTTAGAGGAAATTTCGTCCCGAAATTCTTTAGGAGTCATTCTTACAAACTAGTGAAAAGGTGAGGGTATTTTTGCATCATATGATCCTCGCGTTCCCACGTGAATTTCGGTCCGCTCTTGGCATTCCATCTAACCTTCACAATAGAAGGTTCTCGTTCACTTCAACCTTTTCTAGAGGAACGGTGAGGGTTTCGTCCGATAGACACTTCTTGAGGTTTGTCACATGGAATACAAGGTGTACATTACTAAGTGCTGAGGGTAGTTGTAGTTTATAGGCCACCGGACTGATCCGGGCAAGGATCTCGAATGGTCCGATGTATTGGGGATTTAGTTTAGCTCTTTTTCCAAATAGTATCATCCCTTTCCAGGGGGAGACTTTTAATAGCACCCGATCCCCCACCTGGAATTCCAGAGGCTTTCTCCTTTTATCTGCACAACTCTTTTGTCTGTCTCGTGACGCCTGAAGCCGTGCTCTGATTTGGATTATCTTTTTTGTTGTTTCTCGAATAATATCGGGTCTAGTGAGTGTGCTGTTGGGCATTTTCCCCTTTGCCAGCTCGGTGTCTTTCACCTCAGCCCAACAGAGGGGCGATCTGCATTTCCGGCCATACAAGGCTGCAAAGGGGGTGACTCATATACTTGTGTGGTAGCTGTTGTTGGCAATCAGGCTCAAGTGACCACTAACCAGATGTTCGCAATCGGTCTCCTAGGCATCTTTCTATCATGGAACAGAAGGATGCTGAGTATTTAATGATTTCAAATATCGGTGACTGTTTAGAGGTCGTGGTGGTTCACTTACGCAACATTAACCAATGATAGAAGACATAACAGGTACATTACAAATAAAACACAGAACTGTTTCATTAACGATAATTTCTTAGTACATGCATGAAAATTTTCCTTCGAAGGGCATTCGATGTATAGAGGAAACGAAATCTGCTAGCATATAGGTTCGACGAGGAGTATGGTTACGTAGATATTAAATTTAATCATACATTCATAAGAAAAAGAGAGTTTTGCGGTCAATGACAACCGGTAAAACGGGTTCTACTTGCGATGAGGAGTATCCGATGGTGTGGCTGATGATGAAGACGCACCCTGAAGTTCAGGTAATCAACGTTTAATGATACGTACTCTCTCTTCAAAGGCAGCGTGTCGCACCTAATACTCTCTTAACTCTGCTCGTGCAGCGGTTACGTCTTCAATCAAAAGCTCCATTGGGACATAGCTCCGTTCAAGGTCCTGGATGCGAGCATTTGCTTGCTCCAAAGCAGCTCTCATTTGCAACATCTGGATATCGGTCACTTGAGCCTGATTGCCAACATCTCCGATTCGTCGGACCACAAACGGAAGAGCGCGGTCAGTGGGTCCTCCCTGACAAAGATCGTATAATCTTTTTTCCATCCCACAAGGAGGTGGTTGTTGTTGATGTCTTCTCCATCTCTCGATGTCATGAGCCCATGGGGGTATAGGACCATTAGGGACTAGACGACGTGGAGGTACCCTATTGACGTAGGGAGGGTTGATGACTTCAGACTCGGCGTCCGACACATCATCCTCTTATTATTATTATTATTATTATTATTATTATTATTATTATTATTATTATTATTATTATTATTATTATTATTATTATTATTATTATTGTTATTATTATTATTATTCTTATTCTTCTTCTTCTTCTTCTTCTTCTTCTTCTTCTTCTTCTTCTTCCTCCTCATTGATATCATCTTCCTAAATTTCTTCCATGGGTTCTTCCTCTGGTTCTTTGATCCACCCTCCATTTCCTTGATTAGGGAAATAGGGATCGCTTGGCAAATGAAATCCTGCCTTGTGGTCTGTACGAGAATAGGGGCATAAGAAGAGTGTAGAAAACTTTTGAAGCGACAAAATGCTCCTATAGTATTTTTAATTGTTTAGGTTTGGCTCTTAAAACTTTTGGATAACGAGTTGGGAAGTTTTAGACTTGTTGCAAAACCACTACCCCTCCCAAACACATGTTGGTCATATCTCAAATAAATATAGTTGATCAGGCTATATTCCATATATGATTACCTAACTGTCCAGGTTTGAGTGTAGTGTTCAACCTTTAAGCTCTTTTGTTTTGTTCTTGTTATGATATGGTTCTAGCAAGTATGTATACCTTTATAAAATACTTACATCTTTAAAGTATACTTTTAGTCAGAGTGTTTTAGTCCCATTGTATTTATAGTTGTATATCTTGTATGGCTAGATATACTAGTTCACTATAAACAATGCTCTGATACCAATCTGTCACACCCTCGAACCAGAACGGCAGAAACATCCGGAGGCGGGTAATGTCATTGTGCAGTATTTGCATGCTATTGTTTGTTATGTTGTGTGATGGTACTTTGGAGGAACTCACTAATCTTTGGCTTACGGTTTCGGTTTATTATTTCACGTACTTAAGAGGATCATGGAAAAACGAAGGCGTGATCATGCACATTTCCTGTTTTTATGAAATTAGGTCTTGGGATACCCTAATTATGATTATACTTTTGGAACACTGGTTTTTGTAAACATTTTAATGGGCTGTTTTTGAAAAAATTAAATTTCTATAATTTTTAGGATGTTAGAGGGGTACTTAGTCTACCTCTCCGTTCTTAAAAATTAGCAAAAATTGTATTTTTCTTTTGTTTATAATAAAAAAAGTGTGTCATGTTTATAAATAATTAGTTAATAATAATATATATTAGTTCAAAGGCAATCTTCGTTAAAGTCCAAATATTTTGGTTCTTAGTAAAAATAACGTAATCTTCAGTAAAAAATCCTAATATTTTGAACAAATTTATGAAAAAATAGGATATTGGTTAAATTTACGAAACCGACAAAAAATGTTTATTTCAAATTAGCTGATAATATGTCATTTTTGGTAAAAAAAAATTGTTTAAGGTTATACAGTAAACTGACCCAAAATATTAATACTTTATTAGATATTTTCATAAAATTATTATGATACATATTATTGAATTTTTAAATTTATGGTAAAATTTCATTTCAAACTTTGATTCATATTAAACATCATAACAAAAAGAAAAAAAAAGAAGTGGGGTGTTTGTGATTGCTTATTTAAAATATTCTTTTTTTCTTTTTAATAAAAAAAATGTTTAGATTAATCTCTGTTACTAAAACATAATAAATTGATTAATTATTTTTTAATGTTTGACAAAATTAGATTTTAGATGTATAACGAAATAAAAGTTATTTAATTTAGTAAGAATGGATGAAGTGACTTGTCACTAACTTTTTATTTGATCGACAAATACTTAGAAAATTTCTATATGAAAATAATTAAAACTTTTTATTACCAATGTCCAAGTGCAATTAATCACTAAGCATTTAAAATAAACAATCATAAACACCTCCTTTAACTTCAACTTTAAAAATACGATAATTCTTGTTAGTTTTACGTGTAACGTGATTGATTTTTTCTTTGAAAAACACAATTTTATTGCAAGTATGAATGAGCTAGCAAAAATTAAATAATTACATAAGAAAATACAAATAATTGAGTTTTACAACAAAAAAAATACGTGATTGGACTCCCATGTACTATTATTTCCTGAAAAGTAATGATAGAAAAAAGTAAGGAATAACCTGTTATAGTAGCATGCACATGCATCGATGCACTAAAATTGGAGAATAGTCCAAACCATTTTATTTACTTTTTTTTTTTTAAATTAAATAAACACATGGGAGTCCAGAATACATCCATGCTGGCCACGTTTCCTCGTATTAACCAAAACAGAGACTGCTATTTTGGGGGAGATAAAGATAACTATGGAAAAATATGGAAAATAACTTAAGAGTCCTAGTAGGAGTATTTGTTAAGATTTTTGGGACTGTTTGGTAGTTTTTAAATTTTCAAATAAATTGGAGGTTTTTAACTTTTTAAGTTTAGAATATTAAAAAAAAAACGTTTTTTTAAAGTATTATAATTTTTCAGCAAATATTTTTTTCTCTTTCAGTTTCACACGATTTCCTTCAATTTTCTTTTTCATTGACAGTCAGAGCTTTTAAAAATTTAGATATCTTAAAAAATTCAAATCTTCAAGGTTTAGATCATTTCAAACAGTCCCTGAGTACAATGGTATCATATATAATTGAATCAGTTCAGTTTTTATATATTAAGCCAATTCAATTAAAAAAAAAACTAAATTGTAATAATGATTCAAAATATTAAAAGAAATCTATCACCTAAGTTGTGATAACGATTTAAATGGTTTTATATGATTTTGTTCTATATTTCTAAATATAAATACTTCAGTTTTACCAACTTCTTAACTTCAAGTCGTCTTTGTTAATCGTAGTTGGATTGTGAAGTCTTGTGTAGACCATACATACGGGGTCCCATTAAAATTGGACTATTAAAATTGTTCTTATTGTTTATTTCTATTTAAATGATATATTTCATAAAACGTTAGTAGATTAAAGAAATGTAAAATAACTCGTTGGAATAGCATGGACACATGCATTGATCCGGCCATTAAAATTGAATATTAATAAATAACAATTAAAACCAAAAAATGTATTTAGTTTGAAACAAATAAACACATGCCATGATTGGATTCTAGAATATAAGAATGGGGACATCAATGCTGGCGCCATGTTTCCAGGTATTATCCAAAAGAGACACTCCTGCAGTCTTACCGTGGGGTCGTCTAGCAATTATGTAAAAATAAATATTAAAACACAAAAGAAAACGAAGTACATTTACGAATTTAATACAACGAAGAAATTTTATTAAAATTAAGTAAAATAGATGTATATATATATACGTACTTACTGGTTTATAAAAATTATGATTATAAAATTAATTAAATTTTTATAATAAAACTCAAAATTATTAATTAATTATTTTAAATAATTTATTAATTAAAAAATATTCTTTAATAATATAAGTTATAATTATTGATTTAAATAAATACATGAAATTATATCACATTGTAATTTATATTAATTTTATTTTAATTTTTATTCTAATGTTATTAATTTAATAAAATTATAGTGGAAAAATATATTTTGAAATTTGAAATGGAAAATCAATAATTTGACAAATACCACGACATTAAATAAAATGCTTAATAGAATTACACATAAAAAAAAGTTAATCAAACTATTTTATTATTAAAATAAAAAGATTATTCGGCCAATGTATTACATTTTATTTTTTCTTATAAAATCGACATATTTAGAAAAAAATATTTCATCACAACTACCGTCATTTTCCATAACTTGTTTAAGAGTTCACCATTATATACTTGACTCGTTAAAACCACTCGATGTTGCCCTTCCTCCTTGAGGTCAAGGGTTCAAGTCATGTTGTGGATATATGTGAAATAATTTATGACTAGTTTAGTATATTTGTCGTTTCAAAAAAATAAAAATAAATAAATAAATAAGTAATTTTAAGAAAAACTGTTAAAATTAAAAAATGTATAAACATTATGCTATTTTGTTGTTTGTCTTTTTTATACCTTTTAAAATTGATTTTTAATTTTTTTTATTTCATTAACAAATTTGATCTATAATAACATGTTTTTATATTTTTCTTATTGACATATATTTTATAAAGCTTAAATAAGATTTGTTACTTTAAGATGATTTTTTTTGTGTATATATATATATATATATATATATATATATATATATATATATATATATATATATATATATATATATAGAGAGAGAGAGAGAGAGAGAGAGAGAGAATCATGTTCTTTTGAGAACCAAAAGATTTGTGGCAACTTATGAACTCATAATCAATTCATCTTTTTTCAACACCAAAACACCATTCTTCTCCAAATGGTGCGTCTAAGCCATATCTAAGCTAAAAAAAGAGTTGACAATTTATTTATATTTATTTTGGGTTTTTTGTATGACTGTTGATGAGCACAATCAGTAGTTATACGGACCGTTGATGAGCACAATCAACAATCATATGGACTGCTGATGAGCACAATTAGTAGTCATATGAACTGATGATTGCTCATCAGCAGTCCATATGGATGCTGATTGTGCACATCCATAGTCCTTATGATTGCTAATTATGCTCATCAGCATTCCATATGACTGCTGCTTGTACATACATACAAATTTCGAAAATAAATAAAAAACTTGTCAAAACGTTTTTTTTAACCTAGATCTCGCTTAGACGGACCATTTGAAGAAGATTGGTGTTTTTTGGTGTTGAAAAATGATAAATTGATTTTGAGTTCGCAAATTCTCACAAACATTTTGGTCCGCACAATAACTCGACCCTATATATATATATATATATATATATATATATATATATATATATATATATATATATATACATCATTAATCTGACATCCAATGTAAAACAAATAAAGACAAATCTAGAGATTTGTTTTTAGACCGATGAACCGAATTAAAACTGATTCAAACCAAATAGGGCTTTCACATTAGGTTTTTGGTTCTAATCTTCACTTTCCGGTTTTCAGTCATGTAGGTTTCGGGTAAAGTGGGTTGGAACCGAAAATTTGATAAGCCTTTTGAATTTCATTTCCCCTAAGCCGACTACAACACCAATGAAGTTCGTTCCACCCTTTTGCTACTAATGATTACTAACAGAGAATGCAAGAAGTTATGATCATATGCGTACTAGAAAATGACTAACAAAACATATATATAATCTATTATTTGAAAACTAACGAAAAACGTCACAAAATAGTTTCACAACCATCAAAAATTGTCATAAAACTGTCCCTTAGACGCCACTACCATGGGTGCTGCCCCCGGACCCCTATTGGTTTAGGGGCTTTGCCTCTAAATGACAATGTACATTGAATCTTGAATAAGTTAAAAAAAAAATATGTAGTCCGCACCATCCTTACTTTTTAAATATTCATCAAGATTGCATTGGTCGACAAATTAATATCATTACACTTAGATAATATTAATGACACAAAGCACCAACATAACATGTGAAATAGTTCTAAGAAAAATATCACCATACAACATACCAACTATATATATATATATATATATATATATATATATATATATATATATATATATATATATATATATATATATATATACTCTAATAAATGAAAGTTTTTTTTGCCACATGTCCTCTTCTTCTTTATTTGAACATATGACATTTTCTTAAATTTTTAAATTTTCTATTTGCACTTGTCATTTTATTAAATTAAAATTTCACATTTAATATGTAAGGTAATATATATGTAAGGTATTTATTAGAAATAATTTATATATGTAACGTATTCAATACATTAAAGCCTAAATAATTTTAATAATTCAAAAAAATTCTCATTTTTCTTATATATATATATATATATATATATATATATATATATATATATATATATATATATATATATATCCCCATTCTAATAAAGAAATAAGTTTAATCTGCTATTAACAAGTGTCATAATATTAGAAATCCTCATTAATCTCAACCTATTAATTTTTCATTTTAATATATATATATATATATATATATATATATATATATATATATATATATATATATATATATATCCCTATTCTAATAAATAAATAAGTTTATTCTGCTATTAACAAGTATCATAATATTAGAAATTCTCATTAATGTCAACCTATTAATTTTTTCATTTTCAATTTCTCACTGTAATTACATTAAATTAATAATTGATTCTTAATTTCTAATTTTAAATTTCATATTCCTAATTACATTAAATTAGTAACATTAGAATAAAAATAAAATAAAATAAATATATACTTTAAGGAGATATAATTTCATGTATTCATTTAAATGAATTATTATAGTTTTATATAACTAAAAATATCTCTTAATTAATAATTTATTTGAAATAATTGATTAATAATTTTAAATTTTTACTATGAAATTTTAATTAATTTTATAACCGTGATTTTCACGGGTTATAAACTATTATATATATATATATATATATATATATATATATATATATTGAAGGGTTATATGGAAAATAAATAATTAAGGCAACACATGTTGAAACCAATGAAAACATGACAACAAATCACTTTAGAATAACTACATAAATAACTTCGATTTTGGCATACACACATCTTTCATTTTATTCTTTTTATTTCCATCCCTAATAAATATGAATTCCAAGTTTAAACTTTCCCGACTTCAAAACCCCATAAAGAAAGGGAAAATAACTTATAAGGGTAAGAAAGTTTCAAAAACAGTCAAAAAATACCATCGAAATGTTGTCTGATCAAAAAACAAACACCATGTAACGAAAACCTTTGTATAAAAAACACAAATGAAGGATATATTTTGTTCAAAAATCCCAACTAATGGTAACCGATTCTTGTGTTTTAAATGATAACTTGGATTAAAAGGTAACACCTAAGGCTTTAACTAGTAAAACCTACGGCTTTATGGTTTACTTGGTTGGTGTTTTTTGTACAAATACTTTAATTGAATGATTTTTTCTTTTTTTGAACAAACAGAACTTCGATGGTATTTTTTGAACGTTTTTTTTACATTTCCTTACTCTTAGAGGTCATTTTCCCCATAAAGGAATAAATTCAAACGATTTACAAATATAATACATATATATTTCACCTTTTAACAAACTTTGGATTTAAAGCTATGGCACTTACAATAACTACTATACGTACCTAAAAGATAAGCCGGTAAATCTTGCAAATTAAAGAGTTTTTCGGTACAAAAATAAAATCTCTCAATAAAAAATTTGTTTGATTAAAGAATGTTCTAACCCTTGAAAAAGTGTAAAACTCACTAAAAACATTTGAGAAAGTAGTTAGATGTGAAAAAAATTACGACAGTAACTATAAACTCAAAATAAAGACAAACATTTAAGAAATTTAGAAAAGACGCTAAAAAACAAAAAGTAGGAAAGTAGGGGAAATAATAAAAAAAAGATACATTTTAATAATTTTTAACAAAAAAATGCATTTAACAAAAAAAATATATATAGAAAAAAATTGTTATTGTGGTCAAATTAGAGAAAAATTGTTAGTTTAAATAACTTTATCGAAAAAAAAGTCACCTCATCATGAATAGAAAAGTCACCACGTAAAATTATTTTTTTAAAATATGATAGATTTAAAGAAAAAAAATAAAATATATTTCTTAATGAACATGATGGGTAAAGGATTCAAAAGATTTTACATTATATTATGCCGAATAGCCTTTGTTCTCACGCATCGACTGCATGTAGCGAATATAAGGCTATGAGGTACTCCCATAGCTACAAAGGTCGAGTATTGACTGTATTGTAATGATATACTCAACACATCTTCTACATATATTGTCCGTGGAGCGTATGAATTTCCTGGAATGTAGATAGACCAAAAGAGGGAATGAAGGGATAGGAATAGAAATTATAGTACCATTAAGTTGTCACAAGCCAAATGGTTAATTAATTTGAGTTGACCTTGTGTCCGACTATAAAAAGTTTCACAAACCGTTTTACCATGAAGTCGTATTTGTTAATTTAGTTGACCTGTGAAGTCGTTGTGTAGACTATAAAAACTTTGTTAAAAACCAATCTTAGCTTACAATTTATACCATTATTTATTTCTCTAAACCAAGCCCAGCGTTCCAGTTTCACTGATAAACAGCAAATTCAACTCTGTACTCCAGTCGGTTTTTGCTCTTGTTTGCAATCGTTTATGCCTTCTGCTTAATGGAATAACTAAAATGAAATGTCGCAATTATTTTATTTAAAATCTATTTTCCAAATCTAATATGTAATTTATGGATTATATTCTTATTGTTGAGAGTGGGCCTACATTTATATAATCAAATTACTATCACATGTAACTTATATAGTAATAGCATATTCCAGCTTGCACGTAAATATCCATGACTTATAGACAAGGAGGCCATTACAAAATAAACCAAAATGAATTATAGTAATAGCATATTCTTATCTGATGATATTCTCCAGTAATTATTTAGTGAAGCATCTAACCCACCTGCAAGTAACGACATAAAAACCAAAATAAATTAAATCCACGCCATTATTGGGTTTAAGAATTTGGGTACAGTTTAATAATAATAATAATAATAATAATAATAATTATAATAATAATAATAATAATTATTATTATTATTATTATTATTATTATTATTATTATTATTATTATTTGTATGATTATGTTGTGTATATGTGAGCTGTCCATTAACTATTTGTAAGTCAAAAACATAGAATAATAGTCTGGAAAATTTTATACGTACCCTTTCAATTGCTTTGTGTACTCCTTTATGTGAGGGTAATAGTGAGTTTACCCCTGATGATGACCGGCGGTATGATGGTTCGGCAGTTTAAGGAAGCAGTGTCTTGTTCAGTACTAGGAGGTTTATCTCCCAGTTTGTCTCACATTATTCATGGAATTGTTATCATCAGGATGAGCCTTCTCTCGAAGGAATATCTAATCCATTTGCTCAAGTGAAAGATTGTCGGCAGCAGTGCATGGTCTGTTATTCTGTTTTTTTAGTCGGCAACAGGTAATCAAAAGGTGAGCAGTCAGTTTGATTGATAAGTGGAATGAAATTAGCAATGGTTCTATGCGGACAGTCTGTCAGGGAGTCAGAGCAATTTGAGACTTCAAATTTCAGGTTGAGTAGATGTGGCTTTTGCATGGGATTGTTTTAGGCTGGGAAAAGATTCGTTCATTTTCGGGTTTGGGGAACCCTGCTAGGTTTGGGCTCGGTTTCCTTTCGGAAAGGTGTTGTATCTCGGGGTTGTGGTTGTGTTGCTCAAGCCGTCTGACTCCTAGGATGATAAGGCATGATTTCGAGGACCAAATCTAATTTAAGTGAGGGAGAGTTGTAACACTCTGTTCCGAATCGTTTCCTATTTTGGTGTAGGTGATGTAATTTAGATGATTCGGGTGTTCAGTTTGTATTTTGGAATAAAATGGTATTCTGGTAAAGTGTTAGCTCGGGCTTTTATGGAAATTGGATTTTTGTTCGAGATATTTTAAGGCAAGTATGAGTTGATAAAAGCGTGGAGCTTCTCGTTACCTTTTTGTGGATATAAGGATCGTCAAAATTGGGCTTATAATGGAAATGTTATGGCCTTCGAAAGAATTTAGGGTTTAAGGATAACCATAGTACGCGTGACATACTTAGGGAGTATGTAGGCCGTACTAGTGCAAGGTCTAGTACGAGAGGCATACACTAGTGTACGATGAGCGTGGTCAGTAGACATGGTCGTGGATGCGAGGCCTCGTACGTTGGGCGTACGAGGAGATTAAGAAACCCTAATTTTAGGGTGTTGCACCCTATATAAGGTCCTTAAGTCCCTAGGGTTGGCCTCTTTATCAGCCTCTATTGCCCTAAAACCCTAAATCTTGACCCATAGCCTCCATTCTTGTATCTTTGAGCTCTTAAGAAGGATTTGGTGGTTATTTTGCTCTTTTTGAAAGAAGTAAAGAAGATTGAAGGTGCTTTGCTTGGTGTGAAGTCTATAGATCAAGAAATACCACTTATTTTGCATATCTTTTGAGGCATCAAGTTCATACCTTGTCTTCTTCCTGCTTAGATCTCTTCTTATCTTGGTTTTGATGCTTTTGGTTCCTTTGTGGGTTAGTTTGATGGGTTAAGCCGTTTGTGGGGCTTATTCTTTTAGATTTGGTCATATAATGAGTTTCTTAGGCTTAAAGGTACAAGCTTTATATTTTTGTGGTCCCATTCATGCATTAAGTCATTTGTCAAGTCCTTTTGAGCTTTAAGAACTTCATTAAGCATGTATGCACGTAAAGTTAACAACTTTACATGAAAAAACCCAAGGAAGTCAGATCTAGGTTTTGGAATGAAGTGTTAAGGGAATAAGAGCTGAAAATGGGGAGAGGGCTAAATGTGACGGTACGTTGGGCATACCAGTAGGTACACTTAGCGTACAAGCCCCAAGGCATGTACACTGCTTGTACGATCTGAGTACGCCCCAGGTACTCAGCAGAGTGGGCCTCTGTCATTTGGTCTTTGTTGGGTCAAAAAAATTGGTTTATACTTTACTTTTATAGCAAAATGTATTTTTCAGTCATCTAATAGGTGTTTGTGGTTGTGTTTATGGTCGTGAATGGGTATACGGCCGTGAATCCATTCACGGCCCATGTGTGATATATATAGGTGTAAGTCTAGGAGAGAGTTTACGGCTAAGAGAGAGAAGAGAGAGAGAGAGAGAGAAAGAGAGAGAGAGAGAGAGAGAGAGAGAGAGAGAAGAGAAGAAGTGTGTGTAAGTGTGTGAATCTTGTGTAATGGAACTTCATTCTCATCATCAATACAAACAACATTCATATTATTCTTCTTTTCCTTCTCTTCTACTTTGATCTAGCATCATCCGCTTGAATGAGATTCCATACCATCAAGCGAATCTGATTGATACACAAGCAAATTTGGGACTTACAAGTGGTATCAGAGCTTGGATTGTATCAATCATTTTTTTCCAGATCTGGAGCGTATTTGATCTTATTTTTGAAGAATTTTTGTGTTTTTGGATAGATCAATCATTTTTTTTCCAAAATAGGGGGGTTTGTTCTTCGTGTTTTTCATAAAAACGAGTTTTTGATCGAGTTTTGGAGCAAAAAGGGGCAAAAATCGTTGTTTTTTTTAGTATTTCGAATCAGTGTTCACGGCCCGGAAGAAGGGTTTACGATCATTGACGTTTTCTCGCCCGAAGAAGCGTTTGCGGCTAGGGTTTCTTGGAGTTTACAACCCGAAGTTCATTTACGGCCCACGAACGTTTACAGCTCGGAGTTTGCGGTTCGCGATTCACGGCCAGCCTTGCCTCAGGTTCATGGCTCAGCGACTTCGGACGATCACAACCAGCATCCTCGCACGCATGCACGTCCTCGCATCAACTTCATATTAAAAAAATACTTTGGGGGTTGCAAGGATCGAGCCCAGGTCTCATGTCTACTCAACCAACACGCCTTCCTGTTGACTAGCTTAACACATATTACAAGCCTTCGTGATTTATGTGACAACCCGATATTTCAACTCTTTGTAACGACCAAAATGGGTCAAGTATTGTAACCACTTCTGAATAATAAAAAGTTACTTTCATAATAAAATGTATAAATAAGTTCTACTTAATTTCCTTCTATGATTAAATGTCTTTGAACCATGATCGTACGTGAAAAGAACGCCCAAATCCGACTTCATATAGCGAAGTTATGATTTTTCCAAGTTCGGCTTAGCAACAGACAGCTAAAAACTCGAATCGGAAATCGAGCGACTTTTGGCCGGAATGACCTAAACGAGAATCGAAGGTCTCGACAATGGTATTCCAATGGTAAAAAGTCTGGCAAAAACCGACATCAGATAAAGAAGTTATGAATTTTCAAAGAAATTCCTTAAACACGATGGGTTTTTAATAAATAATAAAAAAATAATTTTGGAATTTGCCGACGGAGTCTAAACGAAAGTTGTAGAGCGTAGTGTCACCTACGCGAGGATATAAAGATCATCGAAAACGGAGTTCGTATGAAGAAGATATGAATTTTTGAAGTTTATTAAATAAATTAATTATTTATTTTAATCAAAATTCGGATATTATCCGAAGGGGAGTCAGCGTCCTCATCCGAGGTACGCGCTGCGTACTCCTGTACGCCCCGCGTAACCGAGAGGATTGGCCTCTGATCGTCCACGTCGCGCTATCCGAAGGAAACGACCCGTCCGAAGCCCCGACCCGTCCGACCCGACGTCCCATCCGACCCGACGTCCCATCCGACCCGCGTACCCAGCAACCCGTCCCATCCGAACCGAGGCAGTCGAGGCTTCGGTCATGCATGATGTACGCGTACGCGCTGCGTACGAGCGTACGCCCCGCGTACCGATGCAGACCAGCCTTACTATAAATAGGATGCGAGGGTTTCCAAAGAAAGGGCTCATTTCTCTTCTCTCTCTCTCAACTTTGCCTCGTTTTCCGTGTCCGTTCAAACCCGAAGCTCTGGTCTTTTTGGCTCAAGTCCCGAAGGTCAATTTTACTCCCGAGATTCCCGAGAATCCCGAGGAAAATCCGTTTCCCGAGACGAAACTCTGCCCGGTTTTCCATCTCGCTATCTCCAAAACTTTCAAGTGAGTTTCATACCCCTTAATCAACCGTTTTAATTATTCTAAATACTTTTATATGCTTTCAAGGGGGGGGGGGGGGGGGTTTACAAGTAAAACACACGAGTATTACCGTGTGTTACATAAAGAAACTCTTTTATATACTGTTATATATTCAAATCACATGCGATTTATAAACCTTTAAGGAAACCTATATATATATATATATATATATATATATATAGTATATATATATATATATATATATATATATATATATATATAACATATGTTACAATAGCATTCTATCTTTTAAAATATAAAGTTGTTGTAATGCATGTATAAACTAAACTGTTATTAGATTATTCTTGTCTATCTTAGACTCTACACCAAAAATCTATGCTTTCATAAACAAGTGAATTCTTTTTCCAGGTATTTCTAAACAAACAAGGCACACTTTTTGAAAACTATAATAGGTATAGTTTTACGAACAGATTTCTAACTCTTATGTACTAGAAACATATATTTCAAGAAGTTTACTTTCGTATACAAGAACAAACGTAACATTTTAACAAGTAGATCTGTTTTTATACCACGGTTTTGTGAGACACTAACTTCATGTACGTTCGAGTACACATTTCAAGTCCTGTATTATATACCAGAATCCCTTGGAGGGGGAGCATGGTGTTTGTGTATAGATCTATACGGGCTTGACAACCCGCGCCCTGACTGTTAGCTGCAGTCCACCGTTTGGGGTGACAAACGTCATAACATTCCAACGCCTGAAGAACGTTGTGTATAGGCATTCAGAGTCAATAGTATGGTTATAAAACTCACAAGGGGTATTAAAAATGCATTGATTTACAAGCTTTTCAAACTCATTGGTTATTTTACATTTACATACATTTTGGAAACAAACATTGGTCTTGAGTGAAGGCTACTTTTATACTAGTAGAAAATATAGGATTTTCTAAACACAAACAAACAAAGATAAAACATTTCATTTCATTCAAACATTGTCACTTAAATACTTATGAAATTCACCAGCTTAAATGCTGATCTACTCTTTCAAAATTTACTTGTATGTCCCAGGAAATCAGTAAATTTCAGGTATTCATTTCGCTTTTGATGAAGGGATGCTGCGACGCCAGTTTAATCTCGTATTTTTGACATCATATTGTAATTGAGTTTTGAACATGTAACTTTTGACAAATGTAAACTTTCAATTATATATATGATTGTTGTATTGCTTTCTTTACTATGTATTCATTTGTTACGCTACCACATGAAGTCATCCGCCCCCGAACGTTTTCGCCGTTCAGGTTTGGGGGTGTGACAGATTGGTATCAGAGCAATGTTTATAGTGAACTAAGTATATCGAACCACATAAGATATACAAACTATAAATGCTTAAGGGACTAATACTCTCTGACAAAACAAATTTTCTGTTTACACTTAAGCAGCATTTCGTTCAACTTAAATTGATAGTTCATTTAAGTACAATTACATGCATACCACAAACTATTTTCATGTTATACAACTATACAAGTATTTAGACAAGTTGACACTACGATTGAGACTCGATATATGTAATCAGATTTTGGACAAATATAGCGTGATCAACTATATTTGCCCAAGATTGGACCAACGTATATCGAGGAATGATCGTAGTAAGCAACAAGTCAAAACTTACCAAACCATTACAAGAATCAAACACAAGAATTTAAATACTATAGGAGTATTTGCCATCTAAACTAGTTTAACTTACATGTTTTACATGTTCCGACTTTATTCAATCCTTATAACCCTATTTCTTGTACAGTCAAATGGCTGGATTTCACCACCCTGGCGACCCCTATTTTCCCAACCAAGGCAACGGAGGATGGATCGAAGATGATCCCGGAGAGGACGAGGAACCCATAGAAGTGGGTGATGACTCCGGTACCGACTCAGAGCCGGAAGTTATCGATCCACCACCCATTCAACCTCCCGTCTTCGTAAGGAACTTTCAAGGACCGACTCCCGTCTGGGGAAGTCACCTCCACCGTTGGAGCCAACAGCAAAACCTACGCCCTCCCTACGGCATGTGTCGGGACTTCTATGATGTCCGCGGCGGAGGTTCGGCTGATCGAGCACTCCTGGTAATGGTGGGTAAGTTAGCCAATCAGTCCTATCAGTCTGGAGTACAAGCTAGTCGACTCCGGGATATCAACGTGGAAGTGCAGGTTCACACTTCTGACATCCGTAGGCTGGACAAGATGCAAGACAACGCTCAATTCCAAACCGAAGCGTTTCAAGCGCAAATGATTGCAGCCCTCGCCGAACTAAGGGAACAACAAGCCGCTTTCGATAGGCGTCTAATGGAGTCAAAGCAATCAGATACGGAGTCAAGCCCCAAGCGCAACCTTCGACGCAAGTAGTGCTTGTCAAGGACTCAAATTTTGTTATAGCTTAGGACCTCGGCTAAAAGTCTTTAAATTTCTCGAACTTTGTAATCGGAGACCCTTATAGGGGTCAAATTTTCATGATCGTTGTAACAACTTTTATATTAATATAAGTGACACTATTACTACTATGCTGAGTATTTCGTTCGAACCTTGAATGGTCTTTGTGAACCCAAATACTTGTTTCATACCTTCAGTCTTACAAATAACTTTCATTCTTCTATTTTAAGACTCATACTATCATTTGTTGTTGAACTATAGCGATTTAGTTCATGAGACACATACATTTTCCATTCTATGAAATTCTTATCCTTGTCTTTTCAATCTATAGTTGAAGGATGCCTCCGCGTAGGAACCCAAGGCGAAACAACGGTGAGGAAGCACCTATACCACCACCACCTCCACCACCCCAATTTGATGCTGTAATGTTTCAAGCAGCAGTCACCGCAGCGGTGGCAGCTGCCATGTCATAGATCAATAACTCGAGTGCTAATGGCTCGGGATCTGGCACACACCCATCCAACCATGGCGAGAGTCATGGACCACCTCGAGAATGCACCTATAAGGACTTCACTAATGCCAAGCCCCGGATGTTTTATGGTACTGGTGGTGTGATGGCCCTAAGGTAGTGGATTGAAAGGACGGAGGCAGTCTTTGAAATCTGCTCCTGCCCCGAGCACAGCAAGGTCAAATTTGCAACTTTCACCCTTCTCGATAAAGCTTTAACTTGGTGGAATGGCCACGTTAAAGTACTTACCCTAATCGTGGCAAACTCCATAAGCTGGGAGAGCTTGAAGGCCATGATGATGAGAGAATACTGCCCACGGGGAGAGATTCAAAAGCTTGAACACGAGCTATGGACTCTCGGAATGGTGGGTACCGACATCGCTACTTATACCAACAGATTCTGCGAACTGGCAATCCTTTGTCCAGATATGATTGCTCCCGAGAGCAAGAAGATAGAAAGGTACATCTGGGGACTGACGCCCCAAATGCGATCAAGCGTGTTAGCTTCTAAACCTGACACCTTTGAAAGTGCTAAGGAACTGGCACAATCTCTGATCGACTACGGAGGTCATCAGAACTCAACCACTTCTGCACCAGCACCACAGAAAGGAAACAACAACAACAACAACTACAACAACAACAGCAACAACAACAACAATGGCAGGAAGAGAGCGTGGATTAAAGGGAAGGGTGGGTCTTCCCAAGAATCCGCAAAGAAACAACTGGTGTCAGTAAATGCTGCCACTGTACCTGCTACAGCCCCTACAAATACCTACCCAACAAAGCCTTATATAGGTAACCTCCCAAAATGCACCAAATGCAATTACCACCACCATGGACCTTGTCGAGATATGCAGTGCGCCAACTGCAGCAGGAAAGGACACACAGCCCGTTTCTGCAAGGAACCCACAAAGCCGATCACTCAAGTTCCCGGTGCGGGTGTAGGGCAGGCTTGCTACGGTTGTGGCGAGGTGGGCCACTACAAGAGAAACTGTCCTAAGGCAGCAGGCACCGGAGGTGTGGGACGAGTTTTGGCAATAGGCCACGACGAAGCTGTAGCTGACCCAACTATAGTTGCTGGTACGTTCCTTCTCGATAATTCATACGCATGCATATTATTCGATAGTGGAGCAGAGAGAAGCTTCGTGAGTCAAAACTTTATTCATTTACTTAAACCTAAACCTAGCAAGTTAGAAAAATCATTCATTGTAGAGATGGCCAATGGAAAAACCGAAAACACAAATTGCATATACATGGGCTGTACGTTAACATTAGACGGCCATTCTTTCCTAATCAATCTCATGCCGGTTCAAATTAAAAGTTTCGACGTCATAGTCGGCATGGATTGGTTGAGTCTTCTTCGCGCCGACATCATGTGCTTTGAGAAAGCAGTCCGTCTTAACCTCCCTAACAACGAAACATTAGTTATCTATGGCGACAAATCTAGTACAAACCTTCGCATCATTTCGTGCATCCAAGCTCGAAAGTGCTTGCGGAAGGATTGTCGAGCATTCCTAGCGCACATCGTTGATACAAGTCAAGAACTGAAGGACATCAAGAGCATCTCGGTAGTACGCGACTTTCCCGTTATCTTTCCAGAAGAACTACCAGGATTACCACCGCAACGCCAAGTCGAGTTCAGAATCGACTTAATTCCAGGAGCTACCCCAGTAGCGAAGTCGCCTTATCGTCTTGCACCAGCAGAGATGCAGGAACTTTCCAGTCAACTTAATGAACTCCTTCACAAAGGATTCATAAGACCAAGTTTCTCACCTTGGGGAGCACCGGTCTTGTTTGTAAAGAAGAAAGACGGATCGTTCCGTATGTGCATCGACTACAGAAAGCTGAACAAACTTACTGTCAAGAACCGCTATCCTCTACCCCGTATTGATGACCTATTCGATCAACTTCAAGGGGCGAGCTACTTCTCCAAAATAGACCTGCGATCCGGATATCACCAATTACGAGTTCTAGAGGGGGACATTCCAAAGACAGCCTTCCGAACTCGTTATGGACACTACGAATTCGTGGTGATGCCGTTCGGATTAACCAATGCACCAGCAGTATTTATGGACCTAATGAATAGGGTATGCCGCCCTTACTTGGATCAGTTCGTCATCGTCTTTATCGATGATATACTTATCTACTCTCGAAGTGAGGAAGAGCATAGTCAACACCTACGAAAAGTCCTAGAAACACTGCGAACGGAGAAACTCTATGCGAAGTTCTCTAAATGCGAATTTTGGATTCGAAGAGTCGAATTTTTAGGTCACGTTGTTAGCGAGAAAGGTATACACGTGGACCCCTCCAAAATTAAGGCTATTGAGAACTGGTCGGCACCAAAGACACCTACAAAAATTCGTCAATTTCTAGGTCTAGCTGGCTACTATCGTAGATTCATAAAGAACTTTTCGAGCATTGCGAAACCTCTTACTTCATTAACCCAGAAAGGTGTGGCCTTTGACTAGGAAGCGAAACAAGAGAAGGCATTCCAGACACTAAAGGAGGCCTTGTGCACCGCACCGATACTATCCCTCCCCGAAGGGATAGAAGACTTCGTAGTGTATTGCGATGCTTCAAATCAAGGACTTGGTTGTGTTCTTATGCAGAGAGGGAAGGTTATCGCTTATACCTCCCGACAGCTTAAGACACACGAAGTGAACTATACGACACACGACCTCGAGTTAGGAGCAGTGGTTTTTGCTCTGAAGATCTGGAGGCACTACTTATACGGAACAAAGAGTACTATTTTCACCGATCACAAGAGCCTTCAACACATTTTCGATCAGAAGGAACTCAACATGCGACAACCACGATGGGTTGAGTTACTGAATGACTACGAATGCGAAATTCGTTATCATCCTGGCAAGGCCAACGTAGTAGCCAACGCCCTCAGTAGAAAGGAATACACTGGTCGGAGGGTCAAATCTCTGACCATGACTATCCATTCCCACTTATCCACACAAATTAAGGAAGCACAAATGGAAGCTTTGCAACCTAAAAATGTGGCAGGTGAATCCCTGCGAGGAATGGAGAAGAATCTAGAAGTCAAGAGTAGCGGAGCCTACTATCTCATGGACCGAATCTGGACCCCAAATCATGGTGGTTTCAGAAATGTAGTCATGACCGAGGCTCACAACTCAAGATATTCCGTTCACCCGGGTTCAGATAAAATGTATCTGGATCTTAAGAAACTGTACTGGTGGCCTAACATGAAAGCAGAAATTGCTACCTTCGTGAGTAAATGTCTTACTTGCGCTAAGGTTAAGTTCGAGTATCAGAAATCGTCAGGATTACTACAACAACCAGAGATACCGGAATGGAAATGGGAGCGGATTACTACGGACTTCATAACCAAGTTACCCAAGACGACAAGTGGACTCGATACCATATAGGTCATTGTCGACAGATTGACCAAATCCGCACATTTCCTACCCATCAAGGAGATTGACAAAATGGAGAAGCTTACAAGAACTTACTTAAGGGAAGTAGTGCGACTGCATGGTGTTCCGATATCCATTATCTCCGATCGAGATAGTAGATTCACTTCAAGATTCTGGCAGTCACTACAAAGTTCCCTGGGAACTAGGCTAGACATGAGTACAGCCTACCACCCACAGACAGACGGACAAAGTGAGAGGACAATACAAACTTTAGAAGACATGCTGAGAGCCTGCGTGATTGACTTTGGAAAGGCATGGGATATTCATTTACCCCTTGTCGAATTTTCATACAACAATAGTTATCATACAAGCATAAAGGTTGCTCCGTTTGAAGCCCTCTATGGTCGAAAGTGCAGATCCCCTCTGTGCTGGACTGAAGTTGGCGATACCCAGTTAGCTAGATGGAGAGTTCCTGAAAGCACTCTCACAGGTCCGGAGATCATACGTGAAACAACAGAGAAGATCGTTCAGATCCGTGAACGATTGAAAGCCTCAAGAGACCGACAGAAAAGCTACGCTGACCAAAGGAGGAAACCTTTGGAATTCCAGGTAGGAGACCACGTCTTATTAAAGGTCTCACCGTGGAAGGGTTTAATACGATTTGGAAAGCGTGGGAAACTAAATCCAAGATACATAGGGCCTTTCGAGATTCTTGCCAGAATCGGCCCTGTGGCTTACAAGCTTAACCTACCATGCGAACTTAGTAACATCCATCCAACCTTCCACGTCTCAAACTTGAAAAAGTGTCTGTCCGACGAGACTCTTGTTATTCCACTCGATGAGATCGAGATCAATGAGAGCCTCAACTTTGTGGAAGAACCAGTAGAAATCATGGACCGAGAGGTCAAACAAACAAAACAATGTCGCATACCCATCGTGAAGGTTCACTGGAACGCCAAGCGGGGACCCGAATTCACATGGGAACGCGAAGATCAGATGAAACAAAAGTACCCTCATCTCTTTCATGTTCACTAGTATCCTTACTACTTTAAATTTCGGGACGAAATTCTCTCTAACGGGGGGATGATGTGACAACCCGATATTTCAACTCTTTGTAACGACCAAAATGGGTCAAGTATTGTAACCACTTCTGAATAATAAAAAGTTACTTTCATAATAAAATGTATAAATAAGTTCGTTCCTTCTATGATTAAATGTCTTTGAACCATGATCGTACGTGAAAAGAACGCCCAAATCCGACTTCATATAGCGAAGTTATGATTTTTCCAAGTTCGGCTTAGCAACAGACAGCTAAAAACTCGAATCGGAAATCGAGCGACTTTTGGCCGGAATGACCTAAACGAGAATCGAAGGTCTCGACAATGGTATTCCAATGGTAAAAAGTCTGGCAAAAACCGACATCAGATAAAGAAGTTATGAATTTTCAAAGAAATTCCTTAAACACGATGGGTTTTTAATAAATAATAAAAAAATAATTTTGGAATTTGCCGATGGAGTCTAAACGAAAGTTGTAGAGCGTAGTGTCACCTACGCGAGGATATAAAGATCATCGAAAACGGAGTTCGTATGAAGAAGATATGAATTTTTGAAGTTTATTAAATAAATTAATTATTTATTTTAATCAAAATTCGGATATTATCCGAAGGGGAGTCAGCATCCTCATCCGAGGTACGCGCTGCGTACTCCTGTACGCCCCGCGTAACCGAGAGGATTGGCCTCTGATCGTCCACGTCGCGCTATTCGAAGGAAACGACCCGTCCGACCCGTCCGAAGCCCCGACCCGTCCGACCCGACGTCCCATCCGACCCGCGTACCCAGCAACCCGTCCCATCCGAACCGAGGCAGTCGAGGCTTCGGTCATGCATGACGTACGCGTACACGCTGCGTACGAGCGTACGCCCCGCGTACCGAGGCAGACCAGCCTTACTATAAATAGGATGCGAGGGTTTCCAAAGAAAGGGCTCATTTCTCTTCTCTCTCTCTCAACTTTGCCTCGTTTTCCGTGTCCGTTCAAACCCGAAGCTCTGGTCTTTTTGGCTCAAGTCCCGAGGGTCAATTTAACTCCCGAGATTCCCGAGAATCCCAAGGAAAATCCGTTTCCCGAGACGAAACTCTGCCCGGTTTTCCATCTCGCTATCTCCAAAACTTTCAAGTGAGTTTCATACCCCTTAATCAACCGTTTTAATTATTCTAAATACTTTTATATGCTTTCAAGGGGGGTTTACAAGTAAAACACACGAGTATTACCGTGTGTTACATAAAGAAACTCTTTTATATAATGTTATATATTCAAATCACATGCGATTTATAAACCTTTAAGGAAACCTATATATATATATATATATATATATATATATATATATATATATATATATATATATATACATATGTTACAATAGCATTCTATCTTTTAAAATATAAAGTTGTTGTAATGCATGTATAAACTAAACTGTTATTAGATTATTCTTGTCTATCTTAGACTCTACACCAAAAATCTATGCTTTCATAAACAAGTGAATTCTTTTTCCAGGTATTTCTAAACAAACAAGGCACACTTTTTGAAAACTATAATAGGTATAGTTTTACGAACAGATTTCTAACTCTTATGTACTAGAAACATATATTTCAAGAAGTTTACTTTCGTATACAAGAACAAACGTAACATTTTAACAAGTAGATCTGTTTTTATACCACGGTTTTGTGAGACACTAACTTCATGTACGTTCGAGTACACATTTCAAGTCCTGTATTATATACCAGAATCCCTTGGAGGGGGAGCATGGTGTTTGTGTATAGATCTATACGGGCTTGACAACCCGCGCCCTGACTGTTAGCTGCAGTCCACCGTTTGGGGTGACAAACGTCATAACATTCCAACGCCTGAAGAACGTTGTGTATAGGCATTCAGAGTCAATAGTATGGTTATAAAACTCACAAGGGGTATTAAAAATGCATTGATTTACAAGCTTTTCAAACTCATTGGTTATTTTACATTTACATACATTTTGGAAACAAACATTGGTCTTGAGTGAAGGCTACTTTTATACTAGTAGAAAATATAGGATTTTCTAAACACAAACAAACAAAGATAAAACATTTCATTTCATTCAAACATTGTCACTTAAATACTTATGAAATTCACCAGCTTAAATGCTGATCTACTCTTTCAAAATTTACTTGTATGTCCCAGGAAATCAGTAAATTTCAGGTATTCATTTCGCTTTTGATGAAGGGATGCTGCGGCGCCAGTTTAATCTCGTATTTTTGACATCATATTGTAATTTAGTTTTGAATATGTAACTTTTGACAAATGTAAACTTTCAATTATATATATGATGGTTGTATTGCTTTCTTTACTATGTATTCATTTGTTACGCTACCACATGAAGTCATCCGCCCCCGAACGTTTCCGCCGTTCAGGTTGGGGGTGTGACACACAAGGGTCCTACCATTGCTTCCAAGTTATTGTGCAGCTCTCCCCTACAGATCAATGTACTTTCCATTGATCAAGGTGGTTTGCCTTATGCATTGAAATGAGAACTCATAGAACTCACATGCATATGTTGGGTTTTGAGCATTCTAACACTCCTATGGTGTACATGCAACCCTATAAACATTGGATCTATTTTTTCTCTATTATACATGCAAATAAGAACTTTCCAAGGCTTTAATCCTAACTAGCATATTATGAAGCTATTATACTACAAAGTACTAGTTAGATGACATACCTTTTGATGTAGCTTGATGTCTTCAAGCTTTAAGAGCTTAGCCCCAATAGTGTGGAGGCCTCAAGTGGAATCACAAATCACCAAAACACCTTGGAAGACTTTAGAGAATATGAATACTTGGTTCTCTCTAGTGAAATCAGCTAGCCCTCTTAGTGTAACCACACTAGTGCCAATTTCACCAACCAAGGACATCTTTATATAGTATGGAGACTAGGGTTAAACCCATGACCTTTCATTTCATATGATCCATGGGTTAAACACTCCATGGACTATCCATGAAAGCTTAGCCCAACCTAAATGAACTTGGCCCATTCCAGATATATATATATATATATATATATATATATATATATATATATATATATATATAAGAGTCCATATTTAATTAGTTCATTTTGATCACTTAATTAATTCTAAATTAAGTCTTGATCAATACTAATTAAATAATATGATTCCATATTAATGTTTTAGAACTTATAATATATTAATATTAATCATAAATATACTATTCTCAAAAGACTATCCATATAAATTATGTCGGTGAAGTGCAACCCAAATGGACCATGCCAAGTCGGGTCAAGTACATACCAAATATAGTTATGGACTTAGACATTATTCCAACAGTCTCCCACTTGGATAAGTCTAAAACTATTATTGCGTAAGACTTCAAAACCTAACTGGCAATCGTAGCTCTTAAAGCCGCTGTCGAACTCTGGTCTTGTCAACGAAGTTGTCCATTAGATAAGGGATCATATATTCCTCCATTCTAGATATCATATGGACTGAGATATGGATTATAATCATTCTCTCTGTCCATTTGTTGTTTCCCGATTTCCGATTCATGACGACTGACTGATTGAACAAATCAAATCAGTCCTGGCTTCGCCAAGCACTCACATGTGTCATCATTAAATTATCGAGGGGCCCACATATATCGCTTTTATCCCGAAGGTAAAAGGAATGGATAAACTTCGACTCATATGGATTGTTCTACTACTTGTTGAATCATACACAAAGGCACGTTTTATAACACCGAGTTACTGAATGCGTTTTCGTGCAATCAATGTACAACCAACTCATAGTAACAACTCATATCTCTAGGTTTGAAGAATATAAGATATTATCGTCTCATGATCACTCGTGATAAAATCCATGAAGTGATTCCAATGAGCGCGTGTTGAATCCAATACTCAGAACTTATGAGCACTCATGAGTGTTGTAGCCCTTTGTCCAACATCTTAGACCTCTACAAGCCAACCCATGATAGTCTTGATTCATATCTACTTCCAACATATAACCGACTGTGGATGGTTTGAATAACTTAGTCATTCCAGAAGAATAACCTAGTTTATTCTGGAAGTCAAAACATGCAAAATGAAACACAAGAATAATTGAATCCAATATGGTCTCAGAACTTATAAATATAAATAAAACACCTTTTATTGATCACCATATGATTACACATTATTCATTGTATACTGTTTCAGCTATCAACTTTATTGTTGAATTTAAAACAATAGTTGTCCCATGCTCCAAGCACGTACACTATGTTTTCTAAACACCAGTCATGCCACACACCAAGTATGCATACTATGTTTGTCTATGATCTTTACTTTGTGAAATAGATCAATTGAGCATAACTTCAATGATTCTCTTTTCACACTCCCAATTCCTTACTGCAAATGCAAGAATTCCAAATTCATGCCATTTACTAAAATCTGATAGATTCTAAACTTATATGCATTGATTCTCTTGTAATGATTATGCACAAATGCACAAAGACTTGGCAACAATCATTACATAGTATTCTAAAGGAGATCAACTCCTTGGAAACATACTTCTTGCGTTAAGTTTCCTAATCATACAGATTGAATACTTTCTAACTTTGAACCATTCCCATATTCCATTTTGACTATCACTTCTGAACAAGAGTTGCCTCTTTTCAGACAATGTCAATATGGTCCTTCCAAAGTCAACAATATACTTCCAACTGTCCTTGAGCAACCAATCCTTGGTAAACCTTAGATTGTCCTCAACAATTGCTTAATCCTTTTAGTTACATCCAATTCTAGACCTTTTCCCTTCTTAATGCCCCATGCATTTGGAAAATTTTAGAAAGGATGAATATATAGCACATGTAATCGATCCTATATCCGAAGTATATGGGACACGATTCATGATGTCTCACAAAAAGACTAAACCAGTCTTTTGCTATAATATTTCCATTTCACTCTGCCAAGTTCTCATAATTCAGATTATGAAAAGGGATGCCGTAATCATAATTGAATTTTAGAACGCAAATAATGGACCCATACAGAATTTCCTTATGTTGAGCTATTCCAACATGAAATTCATATATATATATATATATATATATATATATATATATATATATATATATATATATATATATATCCTTGAATAAATACGATTAAAACCTCAATCTAAGCTTTTAGATTTGAGATGAAGTATAATTTCCTCTCCCTTAATTATAGCAAAACAACTTTTTCCCAATTGAAACCTTTTGTTTTCTATAATTACCATTGCTAACTTGCAACTTTTATCATAATTATCATGCTCCCACTAACATGATGATTATTAGCATAACACTTATGCTCCCACTAGCTTTGACATGTACTCAGAGATCAGTTGACTTTCTTACCAAAGTTCAGATTTCTGATACTAGATTGTTTTGATAAAACTTTATCAAAATCATACACCTTCCCTTAGATAGCACACTTGTGTGTCTAAACAATTATGAAGAGGGATGCCGTAATCATAATGGTTAGACCTTTTTGCCAATTCTCACAAGTCCATGTTAGTGTGCCGGTTAGCCACACACACTCCACTAACGACTTTGAGAATGCAAATATCACAGTTGCTATCTAGACAAAATCTACTTAGTGAAAGTGTTTCCCCACCATCATTTTCATGAATCAGAGAGAAACCTTATGACACTTAGATTTTTATGGTGTATGAGTTCCTACCCATATAAATTTGTCAAAACCATAATCATAAGACAAGGATAATGACAAATCCAAACTCATATGGATTGAACTCAATCTTAATTTCTTGCCACCTGGCATCTCAAGGGCCTGCCATTGCTTCCAATTTGTTGTGCAACCAATTGAGAACTCTAAGAACTCATATGCAAAGTCAACTTTAACTGGAATGTGCACAGATAATGTCAACACGATAGGTTATAAACCTCAAGTCGTGTGCTAGTGAAGAACTTCAGGTTTTATTCTTGATTAGTTCTTGAGACTTTCAAGACCTTTAAGACTCCCACTGTCCTCTTGACCTATAAGACTCCCTTGGCAAACATCCAAGAGATAGTGCAGATTCTAATCAAGACAAACACTTCACACAATTGGCCTTAGTTGGTCTTTGTTTTATCCAAAACATCACAATTTACCAATTTCAAAATGTACACGAGTAGAAAACTTTTACTCTTACATTTGACAACTGTTTTAAACCTTCTTTAAGATATGTCACTCAAATTACAATCTTGGAGTATGACTCTAAGACTTGTATTGGAATGAAGTATGACTCATCTTCTTGATTTAACCATTTCAACAATTCAAGATTCCTCTTCTTAGTCATAAGAATGCACTAAGATCCCTTAGAGAATTAATTGTGCTATGGTTTCTTAAGCATTAAGATGATCACAAAACTGATACTAAAGTACTCTCCCATCTTTTCAGATTTGAGAAACTTTTATCCTTCTTGCCTAATTTGATTCTTCTTATTTGCTCTGCCTTACATTGGAACCTTTTCCAATGTCTCAGAATTACACTTAAGCTTGTAAGTATAACCATATTTACTGAGCTTTAGTAAATTATGACGAATGATCTTATCGATCTTTTGTGGTGGACTTAATCAATGCACAAGAATGGGTACTCGATCCCTTAGTCCATTACTTGTCTCACACATCCATGTGAACAAGTAATTAGTCTTAATTTTCCAATACTTGAAAGTTCTCATTCATCATGTTATACAACTTGCATGATTCCAAGTTCCGGTCCAATTGAAACTTGGGTGATGAGAATCTTTCCTTATTTGGTAAATTTAGACATTACCACAAATGAAAGAATCAATTTCATATTTCCATTCTTGCTATTAATGGAATCCTATAAACAACAAAAAATTTTCACAGATGCCATTGTAAGGATATTTTAAAATAAATAAAATCAGAAATTTTCCTTTTATTTTAAAACTTTGCGGAAAAACTTATCCTTACAATCCATATGAAAACTTGTTGTTGTCTATTCCTAAGCAAAAATATCATAACTCTTAAGCACGTGCTCAAAATTCTGATCACCGAACCATGCGACTGAAATCCATCTTCACGATCAGAATCGGCATATACTTCCTTTAAGTTTCTTTACTTTTCTTTGATTCTTAAAACATCAACATGTGACCCAGCCACATCATGTAATAAGAATCTCCAAGTAGGAACTTAATAGAGTCAGACAATGGACTTTACCTGAAATAAAGTCAACCTTATTGACTTTGTCATCCTTAGGTAAGTTTGGCAGCTTCATAACCAAAGCCCCTTCCTTTGGCAATAGAAACTTATGGACCCTTAGGTAATAGTACATGGGACTATCTCAGACTTAGCCTTTCTCTTTACCATTTGGTCAACAAAGTTGACTATGGCCAATCCCTTTCCATTGGGAAGAGAATGCATTTCTGGATTTCCTGTGTCACTATTGTCCCTGTCCATAAAGTTTAGGGAAGTTGATCTCCTAATCAAATTTGCTTTGCTAGTACACTAAATCATTTCTGATTTAGCAGCACCAAGCAAATAGATAAGATCATTAAGGGTCTTGTCATAGTCTATTTCATAGGAGTCCCAAAGGAACTCACTATGTGACTTAGAAAGTGATTGAACCACTAACTTTCTCAAGACTTTGACACCCAGTTCTCCCGGCTTGTCAGCATGTTATTTCATCTCCAAGATGTGATCACACCTAGACCTTGTCTTGCAAATAGGGCTTGAGTGACCTTAAACTTTTCAAGAACTTGTGGGTTAGGGAGAATAATTAGAGGAGGTGGAGGAAAAGAAGTTCCATGATATTTGGGAAGATCATAGATGTCTGAACTAGACATCTTTTTTGGGAGATATTCAAGATAGTTGATTTAAAGTCCTTAATATAACACCCAATATGAAATATTAAGGCTAGGACCCAACAAACTATTTTATAACTTAGAAGAGGGATGTTGTAATCCAAGCTATAAAATATTTGAAGGTAGGTGAATGACGATTCACCAATTTCCACCAAGATAAACTAAATGTATTATTAGGTTTTAATTGGTTTTGAAACTCCTAGATCTTTTGAGATTCATTGAACTGTTCAATGGCATGTCTCAATCTCGAGTGTGCCCTTCAGGTTTGTGACTGGGATGCCGAGGATCATAAAACAAGTTGTGAAGTAACCATGCAAATTACTTGGTACCCTTAAATGTTTACCCCTCAATCGATATGCCGGCTAACCACACACGCTCCATTGATACTATGATCAACATTAAGTTACCCTTTGCCTACCTTGTTAAATACGAGTTAGTGTGTCAGTTAACCACACACGCTCCACTAACCGACTTAAACAAAGTGCAAAGTGTAATTTCATGGATTAGCACTTTATTCACATTTTCCTAAGTAACTAAGATTGGGTATTATTAAGAGTTTAGTTACTTAGTATTTATCATTAATACTTTTAATAAAGGGATAATTATAGTCCTGTCAAACCCGTTCGGCTAACGACCCTCCACCAGTCAAGCAAGCGGTGGGCGAGAGTGGACACCCATTAAGTTGCCATTTTATAGGCAACAAAATTATACCCACCTTATAGAACGACTTCGTGAATGAGGCGTACTAGCGGTAAGACTGACTTTACTCTTATACATATATATATTATTAACTTTTAACATTATAAAGTATAAGGGTTAAATTTTAACTTTTAAAATTCTAAGGGCTAACTTGGAATTAAAGTATTCATAAGTGAAAACTTTTCAAATTCCAAAACTTGAGGGCATGTTTTGTAACTTTCAAAACTTTTCTATTCCATAACTTATGTGTTTAAAGTAGTTTTAATTAAAAAACTCTTCAAGTTCCATAACTTGAGGACAAGTTATGGAAGACTTTAAACTAATAAAAGAATTAACTTTTTTCTTTATTTTATAACTTATGGAAATAAATTAAGGTTACATATTTTATTACTTAATGAAGTGACTCATGAACTTCTATAACTTGAGGACAAGTTATGGAGTCATAAAACTATTCAATGAGACAAGACTCTTCATTTTTGTAACCTTTGCCAACTTTTATGAGTTTTATGAAACTTAAATGTGACTTTTCATATAACTTGAGGACAAGTTACAAAAACACATTTTAGAATCAACTCTTAGATTAATTTGGATTGAAAACACATAATCAATTAACTTTTGTATTAATCTAAGCAACTCATAAGAACAAGATAATTCAAATCAAACTTTTTCATGTAATTAATCTAAACCTTAAACTAATACAAAACATGAATCTATTGACAATTATCTTTGAAATTGGATTAGCATGAACATTACCACATCAAAAACAAGTTTATAAGTTCAAAAACAGCTTATGGTAATGTTCCTAGTCCAATTCCAGCCAAAAACCACGAAGATATGCTGTCTGGAGGCCAAACTCGTCGAGTTCTTCATGGAACTCGTCGAGTTCATGCTCCAATACATGAACTCGTCGAGTTTTCTACCAGATGTATTGAACCACTATAATAAGATAAGGTATATGACAAATTCAAACTCATATGTATTAAACTTTTCCAATCTTAATTTCTTGCCATCTAGTAGCACAACGGCCCTACCATTGCTTCCAAGTTATTGTGCAACTCTCCCCTACAGATCAATGTACTTTCCATTGATCAAGGTGCTTTGCCTTATGCATTGAAATGAGAACTCATAGAACTCACATGAATATGTTCGTTTTTGAGCATTCTAACACTCCTATGGTGTACATGCAACCCTATAAACCTTGGATCTATGTTCTCTCTATTATACATGCAAATAAGAACTTTCCAAGGCATTAATCCTAACTAGCATATTATGAAGCTATTATACTACAAAATACTAGTTAGATGACATACCTTTTGATGTAGCTTGATGTCTTCAAGATTTAAGAGCTTAGCCCCAATAGTGTGGAAGCCTCAAGTGGAATCACAAATCACCAAAACACCTTGGAAGACTTTAGAGAATATGAATACTTGGTTCTCTCTAGTGAAATCGACTAGCCCTCTTAGTGTAACCACACTAGTGCCAATTTCACCAACCAAGGACATCTTTATATAGTATGGAGACTAGGGTTAAACCCATGACCTTTCATTTCATATGATCCATGGGTTAAACACTCCATGGACTATCCATGAAAGCTTAGCCCAACCTAAATGAACTTGGCCCATTCCATATATATATATAAGAGTCCATATTTAATTAGTTCATTTTGATCACTTAATTAATTCTAAATTAAGTCTTGATCAATACTAATTAAATAATATGATTCCATTTTAATATATTAGAACTTATAATATATTAATATTAATCATAAATATACTATTCTCAAAAGACTATCCATATAAATTGTGTTGGTGAAGTGCAACCCAAATGGACCATGCCGAGTCGGGTCAAGTACACACCAAATATAGTTATGGACTTAGACATTAATCCAACAGCATAGTCAATTCAACTGGAATGGACACACAAATAAGATTATGTCAACACGATAGGTTCTCAGCCTCAAGTCCTGTGCTAGTGATTAACAATAGGCTTATTGTTGACTAGTTCTTGAAACTATTCAAGTCCATTTAAGACTCCCACTAACCTCTTTACATACAAGATTCTCTGTCATAGAACATTTCTTCAACAAACAAATATTCAAGAGTTGGTGCACATTCTTATCATGATAACACTTCATCTAATTGGTCTTAGTTGGTCTTTGTTTTAACTTAAAATATCACAAATAGCAATTTCAAATGTGCAAAAGTAAGAAAACATTTTTCTACTCCACATTTCATGAGGCGTTATAAGCCAACTTAGAATGTGTTACTCAAGACACAATTTTGGTGTATGACTCTAAAATTCAATTTTAGAACGAAGTATGATTCATCCTTTTGATTTAACCATTTCAGCAATTCACGATTCGCCTTCTTAGCCATACAAGTGCATTATGTTGTTCTTAGAGGATCAATTGTGAAATGGTTCCACAATTAATAGGATGATCATAAAACATGATACTAAAGTACTCTCCTTTCCTTTTAGATTGGAGAAACCTTTTATCTTTCTGCCTAATTGATTATGCTTATTCGTTCTGCTATATATTGAAACTTTTTTCAATGATTCAGAATTACACTTAATCTTCTAAGCATAACCATATTTACTGTACTTTCAATAAATCATGACGAATAGACTTTATCGTCCTTTGTGGTGGATCTGATCAGTTCACATCAATGTGTACTACATCCTTTAGTCCTTCACTTGACTCACATACATATGCGAACAAGGAATTACTCCCAATTTTTCCTAAGTACCAAGATTTCCGTACATCATATAATCTAAATCATATGATTCCAAGTTTCTGTTTAGTTGAAACTTGGCCGATAAGAATCTTTCCTTACTTAGAAAATTACGACACTACCACAATCGATATAACTAAGAATCAAACCATTTTCAACATTGCTATTAATAGAATCATACAAACAATAATTTTTCACAAATGTCATTGCAAGGAACCATAAAATAAGATAAAATCAAAATTTTCTCTATTTATAAAATGCAGAAAACTTGTCCTTATAATGCAAATACATATGAAAATTATGTTACTAAATATTCCTAAACAATCTATAATAACTCCTAAGCAGCAGCTCAAAAATCTGATAATCGAACCATGCGATCGAAATCCATCTCTCTACAACCAGTCTTAGCTTACTCTTCCTTTAAGCTTCCTTTCTTTTCTTTGATCCTACAAAACATCAAAATGCAATCTTATCACATCATGTATTAAGAATCTATAAATAGGAACTTAATAGAGTAAGATAGTGGACTTACCTGAAGTAGAGTCATACATTTTGACTTTACCATCCTTGCGATCCTTCAGGTAGATACAGAATCTTCACATCCAATGCCCCTTCTCTTGGCAATACAAACAAACAGACTTTTTCGGAATGGTACATGGGACAATCCCAGACTCAACCTTTCTCTTTTAGTCAAATGGTTTGACCTTAGCCGATCCCTTTCCATTCGGAAGAGAAAACTTTTCTGGACTTCCAATGTTTCCATTGTCAATGAAGTTTGGGAGATTGATTTTTCAGTCACATTTGCTTCACCAATGCGCCAAATCATTGATGATTCAGCAGCAATTAGCAAATATGTCAGATGAATAAGGGTCACGTCATGATCTATAACATATTAGTATTTACCAAACTGACCATATGACTTGGGAAGTGATTGAAGAACCAACTCGAAAGCCAACTTCCTCGGAAAAAATGACACCCAACATCCCTAGTCTATCAATGTGTGACTTCATCTCCATGACGTCTGCACACACATACCTTCCATCTTGGTGTTTTCTTGGCAATAAGGCTTGAGTGACCTTGAAATTTTCAAGTCGATTAACATGTGGGTCAGGGACAATTATTGGAGGAGGTGGAAGAAGAGAAGCTCCACCAAAGTATGAAGAAGGGATTTATCTTTCACCTCAATCGTCACGTGAAAGATTATCTTCATTAGGAAAGAGTTTTCCAAAAGATACGGGAAGACCATAGTTGTCAGAACTAGACATCTTCAAGGGAGAAATTCATGTTAGTTGATTTAATCCTTAACATAACACCCAAAAGAAATATTAAGGCTAGGACCCAACACAACAATTCACAATTCGGAAGAGGGATGTCGTCATCCAATTGCAAATTATTTGAAGGTAGGTAAATGACGATTAACCAATTCCACCACGAAAATAAATTTTTAAACGAATTAGGTTTTAGATGAAATTCCTATATATTTTTGAGATTCATTGAACTTTTCAATGTCATATTTAATCTCGATTATGCCCTTCAAATTTGTGACTGGGATACCGAGGATCACAAATAAGGTGTGAATAACCATGAAACTTAGCTTGGTACTCTCAGTGTCATTTATCACCTAATTAATGTGCCGATTAACCACACACACTCCATTGATCTATGATAACGTACGAGCTACCCATTGTCATCCTTCATCAGTCCCATATTCGTGTGTCGGTTAACCACACACGCTCCACTAACGACCAATAAGGTATAATGTGCATATATATATATATATATATATATATATATATATATATATATATATATATATATATATATTACCACACATTCTCAAAAAACCATGCACGAGTCACGAAGACAGCTAGTATCCGACATATATAATTTAGCGAGCCGTTATTGGTGCCTTCGATTCGCAATCACAGAGAGAAGACTCACCTCAATCGGAAGTTAGTAAATATCACACCCAAGCATGCTGCAAAACAGCTCCTGACACTGAACATAATCAATACCAACCTAAGTTACATTCTTAAGGTCAAGCCCATAAATTAGGAGGCCCAAAAATGCCCAATCCCAAACTAGGCTCATTGATGGCATGATCCTAAATTGAGAGTCCTAAGGCCCAATCTATATTCTATCTTTCTAAAGGGTAAGAGACCATTTTACCTTTCCCATAACTGGTCCACGTCTCATGGTCTAATTCCCAAAAAGGCCTAAGGCCCAAAAGGCCCAAAATGGACGTCACGGGAGTACGCCCTGCGTACAAAAGCGTATGCCCCGCATACCGCCCAACGCAACACAATATACAAGTCACCGAAGCCTGCTCCATGCATTACACTGAGTGTACTCCTACGTACCTACAACATACTCGTCAGAGGGCGAAAAACTCACAATAAGCTCCTAATGGTTAAGACAAAACGTTTAAACACAAATCTGACCCTTAAGGGGTGTCCTAAGTCGTAAAGTTCCTGAATTTACGACTTTTCATGGCTTAATGAGGTCTAAACCATAATCTAAGCTTCCTAATCATCATAAAAGGTCACAAATACTTTCATGAGAAGATAAAACTCTACAAGGTCCAAACTTGATGACTTAATGACCACAATAAGGACCAAAGGCTTAGAGGTTCTGGAGTAGCTTCTACTCATAAGAACCACCATCATGGGAAAAAAACATAATAAATTACCACCCAAAATTAGATCTATACAAAAGAGCCATCAACATTGACACTTTATACCTCCAAAGATGTAGGCAGGAGAACCAGGCCTGGATCTATAAGATCCAAGCAATCCAACTCTACTTCAAGAAGCTCCTTCTTTAATGAGAACCAAAACACATGAAATCATACCAAGAACTAGAGAATCGCTCTAATGGGGGATAGGGTTTCAAATTTAGCGTTTAATGGGATGGAGGCTGAAGGTAAGAGGGTTTGGAGTTGATTTAAGGTGTAACATCCTGACTCCCAGGTATTAGATTTATTTATTTCTTCTTAGGATTTAATGAGTGACTCGACGAGTTGTGTGCCCAACTCATCTAGTAGAGTTGGATTGGTCACATGGGTTTAATGACCGACTCGACGAGTCAGAGATCCGACTCATCGAGTTGGCGCTGTGTGAGGAAACCCTAAATCCCCGGGTTTGTGACCTATTTAAGGGGCCTTAAACCCTCATTTCTGCCTCACCAGTCACCTTACACCCTTGAGAGAAACCCTAATCTTCCACTTGAGCTAGAGAGTGAAAGAGGAGCTAATCTTGTGGTTATTACTACAATTTTGAAGGAGAAGAGGAGAGTATCAAAGCTTGGATCTAGAGGTTCATCAGAGTTTTGCTTCAGTTGGAGGTAAAAAGGTGTTAACTTGATCATTTCCTTATGAGATCTTGGTTTACGGAGTTTCTAGGGTTTTCTCCCATCCCTTTTGTGTCACTCGAGTCCTTTGAGCATGATTTGAGGTTGAAACCTCAGATTTGGAGAGTAGGAAGTATTGTGAGTCCAAAGACCTGAACTTTATTGAGCTAGAGATGAGATCTTATGCATCTAACCCTTGTTAGAGCTTGTATTGGCATATAGAGCAAATATGTCACGCATGAACGTAAAGATCGAAGCTTTACGTCATAATCGAGCCTTACAAAGTCAGATATGGGGTATGGGGTATGGGTTCTACCTTAAAACGTCTGAATGAGAATTTGACTTAAGGGACTCGACGAGTCAAGGAGCTTTCTCGACGAGTCGGCTAGTGTTTTCCCCGATGACTCTAGACAAGGGTAACTCGACGATTTGACGAGACAACTCGTCAAGTGAAGTTGGGTTTTTGCGATGTTCTAAAGGAACAAGGGGGACTTGGCGAGTCACATAGATGCACACAGCGAGTCGGGTCAACATGGATAGTTGACTCGAGTGTTGACTTTTGTTTACTTCAAGGTTGGTCAAGGCAGGGGTTATGAGGACCATGCAGGGGCAAAATGGTCTTTTACCCATCCCAAGATTTAGAAAGAGATTAGCATGACTTTATATAAAGTTGTGATCTTTATGAGTTAATTAGGGATGCTTATTACGTGTAGGCGGGGATTAGAGTGTTCGAGGGGTATCCAGTTTTCCTTGCTTAGTTACGTGGTGAGTCTTCTCACTATACTTACCTGAGTGGTAATACCGAGTGACCGGAGGGTCTTAATTGAGTTATCGACCCGAGGGTCCTATGTACTATATTGATTTATGTGAAATTATGCATTTCTATCTTTGAGATATATGCTATGATATTCTATGTTTTACTGAGATCGGACCGGAGGGTCTAAACCGAGTTGTGAGACTGGAGGGTCTTCACTGAGATATAGGATCGGAGGGTCCAATCCGAGCTGTGATACCGAAGGGTCTTCACTGAGACACATGAGCGGAGGGTCTACACCGAGACGCATGAGACCGGAGGGTCCATGTCGAGTTATAGCCATGAGAGGCTTATTATTTGTGTATGTGGTATTTTGGGGAACTCACTAAGCTTTGTGCTTACCGTGTTGTGTGATATATGTTTCACGTACTTCTCATGATCACAGGAAGGCGCCGACTTGATTATACTTACCGATTTCGAGATCATGAGGATTTTGGGATAGTGATAATTTTTATGTGCAGTTGTGTTGACACTTGAACAATTATGTTTTTGAGAAATATATTATGAGTTTTTATGTGTTTTAAAAATGAAAAATTTGGTTTGAAAATTTACGTTGTTACATAAGGCCGTTAAATAGGGTCCAAGACCCTAAATTAGGGTTTGCACCTGAATGGAGTATTCCCTGCATACTCCTGGTACACCCAACATACTCCAAAGGGCACCTAAGATCCTCCTGCGTAGTACGCCCAACGTACTCCTATGTACGCCCAGCGTGCTAGGCTTAGCTCTAAAACCACCAAACTTCTGAATGCCATAAATTCTTCGTTCTAAGTCTGATTTCAATGATCCTTAGATCCTGGGAAATATAACGAGAAGCTGTACACTTCTATCATCTCATTCTTGCCTTAAAACTTTTCGAACTTAAATCCACAATTCGTAAAAGGCCCAAACTATCACTTTACGGTTGTAACCCTTGGGCTCCAAAACACAAAAAAAACTCTTAGATCACATAATCTACATTACCCACATCCAAATGGGTCTAAAGCTCTCTTTCCCAAAGCCCAGAGGCATATGATACTTGCTTTTCGGTTCATGGTTCCGAATTGTAAAACGACTCGAAACAGGGTGTTATAATATAGTCATACTAGTATCGTGAATCTCAATAAGTTTATCCTATACTTAAAACATAAATTAATATTAAGTCGTCTTTTCATATTATTACCAATTCCACAAGCATTGGGGGACATGATATTCTATTAACAATCTTTGCACCAATATCATCGATTGGAGTTGTAAGATCCATTTTACTTCTATTCATGTTACCCTAAAGATCTAATAACTTCAACATATCTAAGAAGATTATTTTTAATGATAGAATAATAATAATTATATTATATAGATTTCCTGTATTATCTTACTATTGTGAGCTATGACTTGATGTATTTAAAGAAAAAAGGTACTTGTATTGTTTATGTTTGCAATTTTTGAGGAATTTATCGGTTTTAAAAAAAAAGGTTGGGAAAGGAGTTGATAAGTATAAAGGTGATGATAAGGACTAAAGAAGCTGATAAGGACTACAATGTTGATATGGATAAGGACCAAAGTGATGATAAAAATAAAATTATGTGATAACTTCATGAGTACAACACGTTTTTTAGGCTAAAGGGAGTTTCCATGTTACCACATCAAATTTTTTTATGCCACATCATATTCTTTTGAGGCCACATAGGTTGGGAGTGTGTTAGCATCCAAAATGTAAAAAGGTAGGGAGTGGTAGTTTGTTTGTTTAATGAGTTTTATTTTAGAAAAAGAAATTCAAAAAAAAAATATAAACTTGGATCAGCCAATAAGAACACAATATTCATGTTTCTCTCTCCTCTCTCCTGTCGTTAAGCCCATAGCGAGCCTTCCTTTAGCATTTACTTGCCATTTTGAGGGGTTGGTGTTTAGCAACTTTAGCATTTACTTGGCGAGAGTCTTAGCATGCCAATTGCCTTCAGCCTTAGATATGTTCAATGCATTTTACGTTAACCATAAATCCCTATAAATAGGCTTCAACCCTTTAACCCAATTATCGAGATATATACCAGAGGTTTTGAGATTCCAAATGGTGGGTTGAAGGTTGGAAGGTTGAGATGAAGCAAGAATTTGAAGGGTCGATGACATAATCATTTGGTTATCGTTCTTGTTGATTTTCATTCTATAATTAGCTAATAAAATTGTGATCTTATATGTTGATTGATATGTAGATACTTTGAGGTATTTAATTTATCTTGTTTGTTTGATCAAAGATTCATATGTGTGGAAGCTTTTTTTCGTTATTACCTATTTGGCTATTGGTAGGTTTACATGATCTAGATGACCAATTTGATTATGTATGCTTAAACCATTTGTGACCTTGAACTCTGGTAATCGTAATTAAAGATGGACTAAATCATAGGGTTATGTTTAATAATGTACTAAAATTTAATGTGTGTATGCTTACATTAGATGACCATTTTATTTACCACGACCATTCAGATCAATTACATGATCATGCCTTGCATGATACAAACTTATACTGATTTTAAGGATAATTCAGGGCCGGTCTAGACGGTAGGCAACCCAGGCGACCGTCCATGGCCCACGTGTCCCGGGGACCCAAAATTTATGGGTAATTTAGTGTATATAAATAAAAAAAAATTATTACCTAAATGATTTTTAGGACCTAAAGTTGGTTCAAACTCAAACTAGCTCAAAAGATAAACAATTTTGTTTGCTTGTTATTGTTAATTGAACACGTTTATAGTAAAGAATAAATGATATTTTCGTCCCGGGTCCCATATGCGTTTGGACCGCCCTTGGGATAATTAATATCATGGACATTGAGTTAAAAGTTCTTAAAATCATTAGGATTTATGAAGGGACAAAGGTAATGAATGAATTTAAATAATGACTCATATTCATTGCATAATATATTAATCAATCGTATCTGAAAAGATGTAATCAAGTACAACAAAAGTACTTTAGTTATCTATTTTCCACTCATTTTTCCATCTTTGCAACTTTCTTTTGTTCTCTTCTCTTTCTTAGTTTAATAACTCTCCACTTTGTTTTATTTATTTATTTATTTATTTATTTTACCAAAATTTAGTTTTCTAACACTAAATTATACTCATTCCTATAGAGTTCGAAACATGATCTTACCAAAGCTATACTATAATACGATTTGGTACCTTTGCACATTTGTGTAATTTGAAATCATTTATAAATTTTAAACTGGTTTTACACATCAACACCATTTTGATATTTCTTTTAAACACTATGAGACTTACATTTTCATAATAAAAGTGATGTACCTAATAACAATGTTATAGTTTCCCCTTTCCCGTTCCGTATTCTACACCAGTTCAACAGCATTAGCTATTGAGACAATAATTTGAATGCAAACGTGCCCATGATTGTGAACTTTACAACTCAGGGAGAAATAGAAAGTTGGATATCATCTATTATGTGCAAATTTAACGTGGTAAGATTGTAGAACGAGATCTAAATGCAATATTATCTTTGCAAATCTTTTATTAAAATCAAATGACAAAAATACTGGAAGTAATTTGTTTAATTAGTAAATCTTGCAAATTATAGTCTTTCAAAACAAATTGAAAAGTAACAATAAAAGTTATAAAGTAGCAAATATTTGAAATAGTTTGTCTGATTAAACAATGCTCTAATCCATTAAAGAATATAAAAATCATTTAAAACATTTGAAAAGGTAGTCCAATAAGAAAAGAATTACCAGAGACTCCATAAACTCAGCATACAGATAAACGTTAAACAAAATAAAAAAAAATTTGAAAAAAATACAAAAAGAACAAAAATTATATAAAATATCCTTTAGCAGCTTCTTTTAACAAAAAAAAATATTGAATTTAACAAATGGAAATAATAGAATGCGATTTTTTATTGTTGCAAAAAAGAAAAAACATGTTAATTCAAGTGGTTTTAGTGAGAAAAATAAGTCACTTTGACATGATGGCATGCGTCAATTGGAGTTCTATTTAGTTTTGGTAGAAATGCTTTTCCAAATATGATGGTTTGAATATATATATATATATATATATATATATATATATATATATATATATATATATATATATATATATATATATATATATATATATATATATATATATATATATATATGGGTAAAGTGAATATACCTAACAGCCTTATATAAGCTTAGGTACCTAACCACATTATACTACATTGTTTTGCATTATATTTCCATTGCAATCGTCTAAGGTTCTTAAATTTCAACCCTTAACATGATTTACTTCCAAGATTTTCAGACATTCACCATTATATTCCTCTTACACCATTTGATTTGTAACGGTAGTATATAAAGCCCACCAGGGGGTCTCCGATAGATAGACGTCATTTGAAGGAAGATAATGGTGAAACTCCAAAGATTTTGGAAGTAATCAAGTTATGAGGTTGAATTTAAGAACTTTGGGTGATTACAATGCAAATATGATACAAAATTACCTAGTATGATGTGGTTAGGTACCTAAGCTTATATAAGGTTGTTAGGTATATTCACTTTACCCTATATATATATATATATATATATATATATATATATATATATATATATATATATATATATATATTATATATATATATATATATATATATATATATATATATATATATATATATATATATATATATATTATATATATATATTATATATACTATATATATATATATATATATATATATATTCATATATATAT